>NC_068445.1:49853381-49904108 GCF_023373465.1 Oncorhynchus keta | reverse complement strand
TTTGAAGCAGGAATGTAAGTTCCAGAAAAAGAGTCAAGACCCTGGAGCCCTGGAGCCCTGTGCCCACAGCTCTGCTTCGAGACTCACGATTCAGGTACTAGTGACATTTCACACACCGATAGTGGTGTTGGCACGTTCTGCCGCACCCATATTCAAACTCCCAGCCGCTGTCAGTGGTTTAAAGTACTTGAGTAAAAATACTTTAAAGTACTACTTAAGTATTTTTGGGGTATCTGTACTTTACTTTACTATTTGTTTTTTTCGACACCTTTTACTTTTAATTCACTACATTCCTAAAGAAAATGATGTACTTTTTACTCGACATGTCCCCTGGACACCCAAAGGTACTCTACATTTTCAATGCTTAACAGTGGGCCAACATCCCTGCTGCAGTGTGTCAAACCTGTCAAGAACTACAGGAAACGATGATCTCTGTAATTGCAAACAAAGGTTTCTGTACCAAATATTACGTTCTGCTTTTCTGATGTATCAAATACTTATGTCATGCATAAAATGCTAATTAATTACTTAAAAATCATACAATGTGATTTTCTGATTGTTGTTTCAGATTCCGTCTCTTACAGTTGAAGTGTACCTATCATAAAAATGACCTCTACATGCTTTGTAAGCAGGGAAAACCTGCAAAATCGGCAAATACTTGTTCTCCCACTGTATGTTATCCCACAGTGCTAACTGCAACAAACACAACGCAGTAGTGAACACGTATTGGGACTCTGAGGAGGGGCAGCCACGGTGGGAGACTCTTCCAGTCAATGTACTGCATGTCTCAGGACAGGTCATCTATCATCAAAGTGGTGGGACCATAGATTTGGGAATCCGCCTTTTTATGCGTCATAAACTCGGCACAATGGAGCAAAAGTTCCAGCCTTGAATAGGACTCGTCTGTCCCTGGTGGCGGCAGCATCTGTGTCTCTCTCCAGCAACCAGACAGGCCAAACTACAGAGCTCAGCCATTTTCCTATTCATTGAAACCCTAATCTGTCAAGTGTTCCTTGTTTTTTAACATGAATAGCAAGTTTTAACCAACAATGCAATCATTGGACAGACCGCAGTATTCTTTAGGAAACATGGGTTTTCATTATACTGGTGTTGTCTTGGTTAAGCATAGGACAGGTTTAAACTTTTACGATGTCTAGACATCCTCCCACTGCATGTGTGAGCGGTAATTATAGAGTTCCCAAACTCGGTCCTGGAGACCCCAAGAGGTGCAGTTTTGTTTTTGCCCCTAGCACTACACAGCTGATTCAAAGAACCAACTCATCATCAAGCTTTGACTATTTGAAGTGTAGTGCCGGGGCAAAAACTAAATGTAGACCTCTTGGGGTCCCCAGACCGAGTTTGGGAAATGCTGTTATAGAGAAAATGATCCTGGACACCGTCTTTGATAAATATCCTGACCTATTTGAGAAAAGGTGCAGTCTCTATCCCAATGTTTTAAACTCAAAATGCAGCTGGAGCACAGACTAACTGTAGTTCTAACATAGCGGGGTAGGCTATGACAATGTCGTCTCAAACATGTGTTTTACCCTTTTCATCTTGTGTGGTAATCAATCAATCAAATGTATTTATGAAGCCCTTTTATATCACCAGATGTCACAAAGTGCTATTCAGGAACCCAGCCTAATACTGCGAACAGCAAGCAATGCAGATGTAGAAGCACAGTGGCTTGGAAAAACTCTAGAGAAAGACAGGAACCTAGGAAGAAACCGAGAGAGGAACCAGGCTCTGAGGGGTGGCCAGTCCTCTTCTGGCTGTGCCGGGTGGAGATTAGAAACCTAGAGAGGAACCAGGCTCTGAGGTGTGGCCAGTCCTCTTCTGGCTGTACCGGGTGGAGATTAGAAACCTAGAGAGGAACCAGGCTCTGAGGTGTGGCCAGTCCTCTTCTGGCTGTACCGGGTGGAGATTAGAAACCTAGAGAGGAACCAGGCTCTGAGGGGTGGCCAGTCCTCTTCTGGCTGTGCCGGGTGGAGATTAGAAACCTAGAGAGGAACCAGGCTCTGAGGTGTGGCCAGTCCTCTTCTGGCTGTACCGGGTGGAGATTAGAAACCTAGAGAGGAACCAGGCTCTGAGGTGTGGCCAGTCCCTCTGGCTGTACCGGGTGGAGATTAGAAACCTAGAGAGGAACCAGGCTCTGAGGTGTGGCCAGTCCTCTGGCTGGCTGTACCGGGTGGAGATTAGAAACCTAGAGAGGAACCAGGCTCTGAGGTGTGGCCAGTCCTCTTCTGGCTGTACCGGGTGGAGATTAGAAACCCAGAGAGGAACCAGGCTCTGAGGTGTGGCCAGTCCTCTTCTGGCTGTACCGGGTGGAGATTAGAAACCTAGAGAGGAACCAGGCTCTGAGGTGTGGCCAGTCCTCTTCTGGCTGTACCGGGTGGAGATTAGAAACCTAGAGAGGAACCAGGCTCTGAGGTGTGGCCAGTCCTCTTCTGGCTGTGCCGGGTGGAGATTAGAAACCTAGAGAGGAACCAGGCTCTGAGGGGTGGCCAGTCCTCTTCTGGCTGTACCGGGTGGAGATTAGAAACCTAGAGAGGAACCAGGCTCTGAGGTGTGGCCAGTCCTCTTCTGGCTGTGCCGGGTGGAGATTAGAAACCTAGAGAGGAACCAGGCTCTGAGGGGTGGCCAGTCCTCTTCTGGCTGTGCCGGGTGGAGATTATAACAGAACATGGCCAAGATGTTCAAATGTTCATAAATGACCAGCAGGGTCAAATAATAATCACAGTGGTTGTAGAGGGTGCAACAGGTCAGCACCTCAGGAGTAAATGTCACTTGGCTTTTCATAGCTGAGTGTTCAGAGGTCGAGACAGCAGGTGTGGTAGAGAGACAGAGAGGGGGAGGGAGAGAGAGAGGGAGAGGAAGGAAGAGAGGGGGAAAGGGAGAGACAAAACAGAAGGTCGGGGACAAGAAAGTGGCTGTCTGAGCCCCCGTCCCTCTTGAACACGCACACATCATGGTGGGATTTAGCCATGTCCGCCATATCAATATTAGCAGATCCCATTGCACATACACATACGCCATTTGCTTGATCCCTTGTAATCTGTTGTTACATGTATAAATGTGTTTTATTCGAGGTTATACAGAGTGCTAGTCGAGTGGCTCTTGTTTGTGTTCCTATGGCCAAGTCCATCTGAAACACTATATACGGTATACAACAGTATGTGGATACCCAATCAAATCAGTGGATTCGGGTATTTTTTTCCACGGACGTTGCTGACAGGTGTATAAAATCGAGCGCACAGCCATGCGATCTCCATAGACAAACATTGGCAGTAGAATGGCCTTATTGAAGAGCTCAGTGACATTCAATGTCCATCATAGGATGCCATCTTTCTAACAAGTCAGTTTGTCAAATTTCTACCCTGTTAGACCTGCCCCTGTCTACTGTAAGTGATGTTATTGTGAAGTGGAAACGTCTAAGAGCAACAACAGCTCAGGCGCAAAAGCACACAGCGCGTAAAAATAGTCAGTTAGAACAGTTCATTGGGAGGTTCATGAAATGGGTTTCCATGGCCGAGCAGCCGCACACAAGTCTAAGATCACCATGCGTAATACCAAGCATTGGCTGGAGTGGTGTAAAACTTGCCGCTATTGGACTGTGGAGCAGTGGAAACGTGTTCTCTGGACTGATGAATCACACTTCCCCATCTGGCAGTCCGACTGACGCATCTGGGTTTGGCGGAAGCCAAAAGAACGCTACCTGCCCGAATGCATAGTGCCAACTGTAAGGTTTGGTGGAGGATAAAAAAATGTTTTTCATGGTTCGGGATAGGCCTGTTACTTCCATTGTAGGGAAATCTTAAGGCTACAGCTTACAATGACATTCTAGATGATTCTGTCCTTCCAACTTTGTGGCAACCGTTTGGGGAAGGCCCTTTCCTGGGTCAGCATGACAATGCCCCCGTGCACAAAGCGAGGTCCATACAGAAATGGTTTGTCGAGATCGGTGCGTAAGTACTTGGCTGGTCTGCACAGAGCTCTGACCTCAACCCCATCAAACACCTTTGGGATGAATTGGAATGCCGACTATGAGCCAGGCCTAATCACCCAACATCAGTGCCCAACCTCACTAATGCTTTCGTGGCTGAATGGAAGCAAGTCCCCATCTAGAGGACATCTAGAGGAAAGCCTTCCCAGAAGAGTGGTGGCTGTTATAGCAGCAAAAGGGGGGCCAACTCCATATTAATGCCCATGATTTTAGAATGAGATGTTGGACAAGCAGGTGTCCACATACCTTTGGTCATGTAGCGTAGGTGAAGATGTGTGTGAGTTTTGTCCCACCCCTCTGCTAGCCAGTGGCGGTTTATTGAGTTCTTTATATATGCTTTCTCGTTGTTGTTGTAATGATGATTGACTTGTATTCCTTTACACAGCGAAGATTACTTCAGGTTTCAAATGTTAACTTTATATGAATCAACCTGTTGCTATATGAATCAACCTGTTGTTTTTTCACTGGCAATATAGAAAGCTGAGTCCTTGGATGTCTTTGCTTTGGCTCGACACCCCTTTTATGTCCATGATACAAGGGGATCACATAGACCTGGGTGGTTTCCTCAACTTCGCTCTCAATGTGAAGCAGTGGATTTATATGTTTTTTTATTGGGTGATTCTGACTGATAGAGTCAATGCAACTTCTTCACGTTGTCCCATAGAGGCCTGTTGGTTATATGCTCTATGTAGGTTAAATGTTCTATGTAGGTTATATGTTCTATGTAGGTTATATGTTCTATGTAGGTTATATGTTCTATGTAGGTTATATGCTCTATGTAGGTTATATGTTCTATGTAGGTTATATGTTCTATGTAGGTTATATGTTCTATGTAGGTTATATGCTCTATGTAGGTTATATGCTCTATGTAGGTTATATGCTCTATGTAGGTTATATGTTCTATGTAGGTTATATGTTCTATGTAGGTTATATGCTCTATGTAGGTTATATGTTCTATGTAGGTTATATGTTCTATGTAGGTTATATGCTCTATGTAGGTTATATGTTCTATGTAGGTTATATGTTCTATGTAGGTTATGTGTTCAATGTAGGTTATATGTTCTATGTAGGTTATATGCTCTATGTAGGTTATATGTTCTATGTAGGTTATATGTTCTATGTAGGTTATATGTTCTATGTAGGTTATATGTTCTATGTAGGTTATATGTTCTATGTAGGTTATATGCTCTATGTAGGTTATATGTTCTATGTAGGTTATATGCTCTATGTAGGTTATATGCTCTATGTAGGTTATATGCTCTATGTAGGTTATATGCTCTATGTAGGTTATATGTTCTATGTAGGTTATATGTTCTATGTAGGTTATATGCTCTATGTAGGTTATATGTTCTATGTAGGTTATATGCTCTATGTAGGTTATTACATTACATTTAAGTCATTTAGGTTATATGCTCTATGTAGGTTATATGCTCTATGTAGGTTATATGCTCTATGTAGGTTATATGCTCTATGTAGGTTATATGCTCTATGTAGGTTATATGCTCTATGTAGGTTATATGCTCTATGTAGGTTATATGCTCTATGTAGGTTATATGCTCTATGTAGGTTATATGCTCTATGTAGGTTATTACATTACATTTAAGTCATTTAGGTTATATGTTCTATGTAGGTTATATGTTCTATGTAGGTTCTATGTTCTATGTAGGTTATATGTTCTATGTAGGTTATATGTTCTATGTCTTGTTGAATGTTTCTGTTCTGTCATCAAATCAAATCAAATTGTTTTGGTCCCATACTGTACACATATTTAGCAGGTGTTATTGCGGGTGTAGTGAAATGCTTGTGTTCCTAGCTCCAACAGTGCAGTAATATCTCACAATTCACAACAATACACACATCTGAAATAATGGAATTAGGAATTATATAAATATTAGGAAGAGCAATGTCGGAGTTCGGAGTATAAATATATATATATGTTTACTCCAAGGTCCGACAATGCTCGTCCTAATATTTCTATATTTGCTAATTCCAGTCTCTACACATATTAAATGAGCAGAGCAGTATGTAAACATTATTAAAGTGACTAGTGTTACATGTGACCAGTGATTCCATGTCTATGTATTTAGGGCAACAGCCTCTAAGGTTCAGTGTTGAGTAACCGGGTGGTAGCCGGCTAGTGACAGTTTAGGGCAGGCTGCTGGGATGGAGGCCGGCTAGTGACTTAGTTTAGGGCAGGCTGCTGGGATGGAGGCCGGCTAGTGACAGTTTAGGGCAGGCTGCTGGGATGGAGGCCGGCTAGTGACAGGGACTTAGTTTAGGGCAGGCTGCTGGGATGGAGGCCGGCTAGTGACAGTTTAGGGCAGGCTGCTGGGATGGAGGCCGGCTAGTGACAGGGACTTAGTTTAGGGCAGGCTGCTGGGATGGAGGCCGGCTAGTGACAGGGACTTATTTTAGGGCAGGCTGCTGGGATGGAGGCCGGCTAGTGACAGTTTAGGGCAGGCTGCTGGGATGGAGGCCGGCTAGTGACAGGGACTTATTTTAGGGCAGGCTGCTGGGATGGAGGCCGGCTAGTGACAGTTTAGGGCAGGCTGCTGGGATGGAGGCCGGCTAGTGACAGGGACTTAGTTTAGGGCAGGCTGCTGGGATGGAGGCCGGCTAGTGACAGGGACTTAGTTTAGGGCAGGCTGCTGGGATGGAGGCTGGCTAGTGACAGTTTAGGGCAGGCTGCTGGGATGGAGGCCGGCTAGTGACAGTGACTTAGTTTAGGGCAGGCTGCTGGGATGGAGGCCGGCTAGTGACAGTGACTTAGTTTAGGGCAGGCTGCTGGGATGGAGGCTGGCTAGTCATGGCTATTTAACAGTTTGATGGCCTTGAGACAGAAGCTGTTTTTCAGTCTCTTGGTCCCAGCTTTGAAACACCTGTACTGACCTCGCCTTCTGGATGATAACGGAGTGAAAAGGCCGTGGCTTTTCATCAAGATTCTTGATGATGACAAGCTTACTAACACACAGCTAATACACAGCTAACACACACTAGCACACAGCTAACACACAACTAACACACACTAGCAAACAGCTAACACACATTAGCACACACTACCACAGCTAACACACAGATAACACACAGCTTGGCTGAGATAATGAGGGGGCTGGACATGCCAAGAGATGAGTTTGGATTGGTCGGCCATATAGCACGCTTCAGTTTATTTGAGCTGGTCAGTATATCTAGATAAACCTGTCAAACGCAGCTGTTTTAAAATGTATAGTGTATTACAGTTTTTCTTGATTGCTTAAACACAAAAACTGGTTTGTGTAGCACAAAACCCATACCCTTACGTCATTCCCAAAAACACACACACATTTTCCATAACCGTAAACACTATTCACCTGTTTACAGACGTTTCAATATTTAATATTATATTCAATACCTTACACAAAAGTGGCCAAATGAATCATTCATTGCACTATATATTAATTCAGCAAACACATGCTCTCAATATATTTAACTCAAGTCATTTCAACCTAAACTCAAAGAGCACACCTTTCTCCAGGTGCAAACACTAACAGTATGACCGCTCGTGTCGTGTTCTAAATATATTTAGAAATCTATATTATTCAATTATTCACCCACACTGTCCGCACGCACCAACGAGCATCTGCGTTGCCAAGGGCTAAAATAGAAGACCGTTCTGTTTCTGATGCAGATCACGCTGCAAGTCCTGCCTCTCCCATCTCCTCATTGGTTTAAAGAAGCAGGTACCCATGTGCCATCTCCTCATTGGTTATACCCATGTGGGTGACTGAAATACGAACGAGGTTGGTGGAGGTAATGCACCTAATTTATGAAAGTTGAGGAGAGATGACTAGAAACGAATCGGCTGACCGTTTTATGTGTGGATTAATTGTTGGAGTAGAGGACCTTGTGCATTTCAGGTAAAATAACAACTCAATGTTTATATCCCAGGACAAATTAGTTAGCAACAGCAAGCTAGCTAAATAGGACAAGTTAGCTCGCAAGTGCACGCCAGCTCGCTAAATTTCCATAAATGTTTAAAGCTTTTCCACCTGTCCCCAAATTAATGTAATTGGTTCAGAGTTTGATTTGATATTTTAACCTGCGTGTCGTGATCGCGTTTGGTGTGGGAGGACAAAATAAATGTATGCACGATGGCGCACGATGGCGCACGCGAGCAGCCGGTTTGGGTTCTGTGTAAGTCTCAAAATTGTTAACACACCAATCAGAATTGCAGGATCAATTAATAGGGCCTAGAGGCGGGCCTAGAGGCGGGCCTAGAGGTATGTCCATGTGGAACAACGTATCAAAACAATGTCGAAGTTGCAAGACAACAGAGAGGAAGTGGATGAGGACAAGGACAAGGACGACAGCAACAAAGACTAGTAATCTCAGATGAAATTCGTGCCACCCTAGTTCATCACGTGCTCATACATGGGAGGTCTATGAGAGAAGCTGGACAGCTAGTGGAACCACGTCATTTGCCTTGTTGTTACCGTGATACATGCAATGTTGTAGTGCATGTAGACTGAATCTCCACTTTGCTCTCAGTGTAGTTTTTACCACAGTAATGGATGACCATAGGTCAGTAATGGATGACCATAGGTCAGTAATGGTCAAATTTCATTTTGCAGAACTGAGAGGCAGCCATCTATCGGTGGTAGGCGGAGACTTCTCACAGCTGAGCAGGAGACTGACCTGGTGAATATGGTGATTGCCAATAATACCATCCATTTGAGGGAAATTCAAACCCATATAGTTGAAGACCAGGTAGTCTTCCAAGGAATTGATAGCATCCCCACCATTGACCGGATCGTTCAGAGGAACCACATAAGGACGAAGCAGCTGTACCGTGTGCCTTTTTAAAGGAATTCAAACAGAGTTAATTAAGGAGCAATGATTCCAATTTCTGCAGGTAATTGCTATACTGTAGATCATTTACATTATGTAGAGTATGGCCCATCTCCAGCATATCAATTCAGTACTTTATAGTAATGTGTTACAGTAACTGCAGTACACAATCTTTCATT
This sequence comes from Oncorhynchus keta, assembly GCF_023373465.1. Classification (NCBI taxonomy): domain Eukaryota; kingdom Metazoa; phylum Chordata; class Actinopteri; order Salmoniformes; family Salmonidae; genus Oncorhynchus; species Oncorhynchus keta. The sequence continues at coordinate 49,895,102 of NC_068445.1, read as the reverse complement.
CCAGTACAGTAGTACACTACAGTACTGTATTTGTAGTACAGTAAAATGTGTGTTTTTGTTTTTTTTACTTCTGTAGAGAATCTTTGAGCTGGATGCCATGGCTGACACAGGAGTACATATTCATCAACGAGGCAGGGTTCAACTTAACAAAAAGGTGCAAAAGGGGGCACAACAAAATTTGTCACCGTGCCATCATACAGGTTCCTGGCCAGAGGGGAGGCAACGTCATCCTATGTGCGGCCATCAACAATCGTGGCGTGCTCCACCGCCATGTCAAAGTGGGTTCATACAACACGGCACAACTGCATACATTTCTAGATCAGCTGTAGAGTAAAATTATTCAAAAGGAAGGGGAGACAGGGCAACCAGGGCAAGCCCAATATGTTGTCATTAGGGATAATGTGAGTTTCCATCGGGCTGCTCTGGTTCGCGCCTGGTTCAATGACCACCCCAGGTTTACCGTTCTTTATTTGCCAGCATATTCCCCATTTCTGAATCTGATTGAGGACATGGCGGTGGAGAGTGTGTGACTGCAACCCTTACGCACAGCAACACCTCCTGGAGACGCCTGATGTGTCTGTGGTGATGTGTCTGTGGTGATGTGTCTGTGGTGATGTGTCTGTGGTGATGTGTCTGTGGTGATGTGTCTGTGGTGATGTGTCTGTGGTGATGTGTCTATGGTGATGTGTCTGTGGTGATGTGTCTATGGTGATGTGTCTGTGGTGATGTGTCTGTGGTGATGTGTCTGTGGTGATGTGTCTGTGGTGATGTCTCTGTGGTGATGTGTCTGTGGTGATGTGTATGGTGATGTGTCTGTGGTGATGTGTCTGTGGTGATGTGTCTGGTGATGTGTCTGTGGTGATGTGTCTGTGGTGATGTGTCTGTGGTGATGTGTGGTGATGTGTCTGTGGTGATGTGTCTATGGTGATGTGTCTGTGGTGATGTGTCTGTGGTGATGTGTCTATGGTGATGTGTCTGTGGTGATGTGTCTATGGTGATGTGTCTGTGGTGATGTGTCTGTGGTGATGTGTCTATGGTGATGTGTCTGTGGTGATGTGTCTGTGGTGATGTGTCTGTGGTGATGTGTGGTGATGTGTCTGTGGTGATGTGTCTGTGGTGATGTGTCTGTGGTGATGTGTCTGTGGTGATGTGTCTGTGGTGATGTGTCTGTGGTGATGTGTCTGTGGTGATGTGTCTGTGGTGATGTGTCTATGGTGATGTGTCTGTGGTGATGTGTCTGTGGTGATGTGTCTATGGTGATGTGTCTGTGGTGATGTGTCTGTGGTGATGTGTCGGTGGTGATGTGTCTGTGGAATCTATCCAGGGTTTTCTAAGGCACACAAGGGCATTTTTCCCATGCTGCCTGGAAAGAGCAAACATAATGTGTTTTTTATTTTATTTATTTCACCTTTTTTTAACCAGGTAGGCAAGTTGAGAACAAGTTCTCATTTACAATTGCGACCTGGCCAAGATAAAGCAAAGCAGTTCGACAGATACAACGACACAGAGTTACACATGGAGTAAAACAAAAATACAGTCAATAATACAGTATAAACAAGTCTATATAAGATGTGAGCAAATGAGGTGAGATAAGGGAGGTAAAGGCAAAAAAAAAAGGCCATGGTGGCAAAGTACAAATACAACACTGGAATTGTAGATTTGCAGTGGAAGAATGTGCAAAGTAGAAATAATAATATTGGGGTGCAAAGGAGCAAAATAAATAAATAAAATAAATACAGTAGGGGGAGAGGTAGTTGTTTGGGCTAAATTATAGGTGGGCTATGTACAGGTGCAGTTATCCACTAATGTAAGAGGTATTTATTACAGTAGTATTCCCTTCTCCACTAATGTAAGAGGTATTTATTCCAGTAGTATTCCCTTCTCCACTAATGTAAGAGGTATTTATTCCAGTAGTATTCCCTTCTCCACTAATGTAAGAGGTATTTATTCCAGTAGTATTCCCTTATCCACTAATGTAAGAGGTATTTATTCCAGTAGTATTCCCTTCTCCACTAATGTAAGAGGTATTTATTCCAGTAGTATTCCCTTATCCACTAATGTAAGAGGTATTTATTCCAGTAGTATTCCCTTCTCCACTAATGTAAGAGGTATTTATTCCAGTAGTATTCCCTTCTCCACTAATGTAAGAGGTATTTATTCCAGTAGTATTCCCTTCTCCACTAATGTAAGAGGTATTTATTACAGTAGTATTCCCTTCTCCACTAATGTAAGAGGTATTTATTCCAGTAGTATTCCCTTCTCCACTAATGTAAGAGGTATTTATTCCAGTAGTGTTTTGAATTTCTCTCGCCAGGGTGTTTCTGAAAGGGCTATCTGTCAGTGCTGGGATTTGACCAAGTTCTAAAATATTTATCTGAAAATCTAATCTTAACATTTTGGTAGCAGTGTTTTGAATGAATCCCTCTGTAACAAACATGTAGTCTGTGTTTTTAACAGCTTGTGTGTGTTGTCTGAGGTAAACGTTTGAATTGGGACCCAGAAGTTAGATGTTTGTAGCGTTGGGTGTGAGTTTTTAAAATTGTGTGTGAAGATTTGAGAAAATGGTGAGTTGTTCCAGGAATAGTGCCTAATTCCTGTCTTATATCCTTCAATAAGTGACATTAGACACATTGGGTTGGGGGTCGTGGGGGGGTCAGATAGGCACAGCCTAATTCCTGTCTTATATCCTTCACTTTGTGGCCTTAGACACCTCAGATTCCTGTCTTATATCCTTCAATAAGTGACATTAGACACATTGGGTTGGGGGTCGTGGGGGGGTCAGATAGGCACAGCCTAATTCCTGTCTTATATCCTTCACTTTGTGGCCTTCCTGTAGGCACTTATGTCTTATATCCTTCAATAAGTGACATTAGACACATTGGGTTGGGGGTCGTGGGGGGTCAGATAGGCACAGCCTCATTCCTGTCTTATATCCTTCACTTTGTGGCCTTAGACACATTGGGTTGTGGGTCGTGGGGGGTCAGATAGGCACAGCCTAATTCCTGTCTTATATCCTTCAATAAGTGACATTAGACACATTGGGTTGGGGGTCGTGGGGGGTCAGATAGGCACAGCCTAATTCCTGTCTTATATCCTTCACCTTGTTTTACACAAGCAGTGGGTGAGCTTTGGATCTCACTATCAAGTTTTATTGTGAATGTTGCTGGCATCCTCTTCAGAGCATTAGGCACTGATGTTGTTGGGCGATTAGGCCTGGCTCGCAGTCAGCGGTCCAATTCATCCCAAAGGTGTTCCATGGGGTTGAGGTCAGGGCTCTGTGCAATGCCAGCCAAGTTCTTGCACATCGATATTGACGAAACATTTCTGTATGGATGGGGACATTGTCAAGCTGAACTGTTGCCACTAAGTTGAAAGCACAGAATCGTCTAGAATGTCATTGTATGCTGTAGCCTTAAGATTTCCCTTTACTGGAACTCAGGGGCCTGAACCATGAAAAACAGCCCCAGACCATTATTCCTCCTCCACCAAACTTTACAGTTGGCACTATGCATTCGGGCAGGTAGCATTCTCCTGGAATTCGCCAAACCCAGATTTGTCCGTCAGACAGCCAGATGGTGAAGCGTGATTCATCAAACAGGTGCCATTAATACAGGTAACGAGTGGAGGACAGAGGAGCCTCTTAAAGAAGAAGTTACAGGTCTGTGAGAGCCAGAAATCTTGCTTGTTTGTAGGTGACCAAATACTTATTTTCCACCATAATTTGCAAATAAATTCATTAAAAATCCTACAATGTGATTTTCTGGATTTTTTTTTTTTCTCATTTTGTCTGTCATAGTTGAAGTGTACGTATGATGAAAATTACAGGCCTCTCTCATCTTTTAAGTGGGAGAACTTGCACAATTGGTCGCTGACTAAATACTTTTTGCCCCACTGTATATAGTGTATGTCATCTTTAATATTGTTATTGAACTGTTTTACAGAACGTCTTATTGTTTTTAGTTCTGTTTTTAGTTATCTAAACTGAAGAATTCATCTTAAGTTGTTTTTATTAATGGTTTTCATATTTTCAAGGCCAACCTGCTCCTAGAGGGGAGGCTATTTCAATCTGAACCTTCTCTCTTTCTCTGATAGTGTAATGTTAATTATGCATTCAATGGTCTTTCGTTCCATTTTATATGCATCTGATTAATACTTGATCAACTCTGAGGTTACCATTGACCAGATCACCATACAAAGCCAAACAATGACTGGTAACTCTTCACTGTAATAATGTTTTCATGTGATTGAACTGCTGTGTTCTCTCTGCCTTTAACAAATAATACCGTTTTATTGAGCTTGTTTGAAGGAATGTGTCCCAGGGACATTTGCATGTCTAAAGCTCCCTGGAAGAAACCCCTGATGCCATCGGCCCAAGGACTAGAGGTTGGGTTCCATAAGCTGGACTGAAGACTAAAGGACAAACTATCTTGTGGTCCGTTTCTTCCTGTATTGGACACAGGCTGTTCATGTACAGTTTCTGTCCAGGGAGGACTTGTACGCTCGGCCTTCAACTATGTGCTCTCCGTCACCTCTGGGTCTGCATGGCAAATGGCCCAGGAACACAAGGAAAACACTCCCCTGTTTAGAGGCCAACATGTCTCTCTCTCTCTCACACACATACACACACTGTTGGAATCTGTGACAGAATATTACTACTGCAGCCATGTTTGTATCTATTTGAGACTTCTTGCCTGAAGATAACACTAGTGGCCAGTTTATTAGGTACCCGCTCACAAAAATGCTTTCCTCCTAAAGCAGGCAGACAGGTATCGAGGCATTCTAAGCAACGTTGAGGTATGATCATCGGTGCCAGGATGGCCAGTTCCAGTATCTCAGAAACAGCTAGCCCCCTAGCCCCTTTTCACGCAGGACAATGTCTAGGTTTTACCTAGCACATCGTGCGACAAGCATCCAGTCAGCGGCAGTCCTGTGGGCGAAAACAGCTCGTTGATCAAATCAAATGTTATTAGTCACAGTGAAATGCTTACTGACATGCTCTAACCAACAGTGCAGTTTAAAAAATACGGATAAGAATAAGAGATAAGAGTAACAAGTAATTAAAGAGGAGCAGTAAAAAATCTCAATATTTTCAGGGGGGGTGTGGAGGCTATATACAGGGTATTACAGTACAGAGTCAATGTGGAGGTTATATACAGGGTATTACAGTACAGAGTCAATGTGGAGGCTATATACAGGGTATTACGGTACAGAGTCAATGTGGAGGCTATATACAGGGTATTACAGTACAGAGTCAATGTGGAGGCGATAGACAGGGTATTACAGTACAGAGTCAATGTGGAGGCTATATACAGGGTATTACGGTACAGAGTCAATGTGGAGGCTATATACAGGGTATTACAGTACAGAGTCAATGTGGAGGTTATATACAGGGTATTACAGTACAGAGTCAATGTGGAGGCGATAGACAGGGTATTACGGTACAGAGTCAATGTGGAGGCGATAGACAGGGTATTACAGTACAGAGTCAATGTGGAGGCTATATACAGGGTATTACGGTACAGAGTCAATGTGGAGGCTATATACAGGGTATTACAGTACAGAGTCAATGTGGAGGTTATATACAGGGTATTACAGTACAGAGTCAATGTGGAGGCGATAGACAGGGTATTACAGTACAGAGTCAATGTGGAGGCGATAGACAGGGTATTACAGTACAGAGTCAATGTGGAGGCTATATACAGGGTATTACAGTACAGAGTCAATGTGGAGGCTATATACAGGGTATTACAGTACAGAGTCAATGTGGAGGTTATATACAGGGTATTACAGTACAGAGTCAATGTGGAGGCGATAGACAGGGTATTACGGTACAGAGTCAATGTGGAGGCGATACATTTACATTTACATTTAAGTCATTTAGCAGACGCTCTTATCCAGAGCGACTTACAAATTGGTGCATTCACCTTATGACAGGGTATTACGGTACAGAGTCAATGTGGAGGCGATAGACAGGGTATTACAGTACAGAGTCAATGTGGAGGCTATATACAGGGTATTACGGTACAGAGTCAATGTGGAGGCGATAGACAGGGTATTACGGTACAGAGTCAATGTGGAGGCTATATACAGGGTGTTACGGTACAGAGTCAATGTGGAGGCGATAGACAGGGTATTACAGTAAAGAGTCAATGTGCAGGGGCACCAGTTAGTTGAGGTAGTATGTACATGTAGGTTGAGTTATTAAAGTGACTATGCATAGATGACAACAGAGAGTGGCAGTGGTGTGGAGAGGTCGAAGGAGAATGACAAGAATCGTGCAAGCTATCAAAGCAAGCAGTAAAGCTTCATATGACACCAAGTTTCACTTTGTAGCACCTACAGATGAAACATTATGGAGGCCTGTATTACTTACAGTTGAAATATTATGGAGTCTTAACCTGTTTGGGATAGGGGCATTATTTTCACGTTCGGATGAAAAGCGTGCCCAGAGTAAACTGCCTGCTACTCAGGCCCAGAAGCTAATATATGCATATTATTAGTAGATTTGGATAGAAAACACTCTGAAGTTTTTAAACCTGTTTGAATGATGTCTGTGAGTATAACAGAACTCATATGGCAGGCAACCTGAGAAAAATCCAACCAGGAAGTGGGAAATCTGAGGTTGGTAGTTTAACTCATTGCCTTTCCAAGATAGTGTGGGGTCATATTGCACTCCCTAAGGCTTCCCACTAGATGTCAACAGTCTTTAGAACCTTGTTTCAGGCTTCTACTGTGAAGGGGGAGCGAATAAGAGCTGTTTGACTAAGGGGTCTGGCAGAAGGCAATGAGCTAAGTCATGCGCACGTCCATGAGAGTGAGCTGCGTTCCCTTTCATTTCTAAAGACAAAGGAATTGTCCGGTTGAAACATTATTGAAGATTTATGATAGAAAACATCCTAAAGATTGATTCTATACATCATTTTACATGTTTCTATGAACTGTAATAGAACTTTTTGGACTTTTCGTCTGGACTTTCATCTTGGACTTGTCTTGTGAATTTCGATTGGTGAACTAAACGCGCTAACAAAAATGAGATATTTGGACATAAAGATGAACTTTATCGAGCAAAACAAACATTTATTGTGGAAATGGAATTCCTGGGAGTGCATTCTGATGAAGATCAAAGGTAAGTGAATATTTATATTGCTATTTCTATTTTTTGTGTCTGAGCGCTATACTCAGATTATTGCATGGTGTGCTTTTTCCGTAAAGCTTTTTCGAAATCTAACACAGCGGTTGCATTAAGGAGAAGAATATCTTTAATTCTGTGCATAACACTTGTATCTTTTATCAAGGTTTATGATGAGTATTTCTGTAAATTGATGTGGCTCTCTGCAAATTCGCCGGATGTTTTCGAGGCACAACTATAGTGAGCATAACGCGCCAATGTAAACTGAGATTTTTGGATATAAATATGAACTTTATCAAACAAAACATACATATATTGTGTAACATGAAGTCATATGAGTGCCAGTGATTCATTTGATCTCTATTTCTGTTTTTTTCTGACTCCTCTCTTTGGCTGAAAAATGGCTATATGTTTTTCTGTGACTAGGCGGTGACCTAACATAATCGTATGGTGTGCTTTCACTGTAAAGCCTCTTTGAAATGGGACACGATGGGTAGATTAACAAGAAGTTAAGCTTTAATTTGGTGTACTGCCTTGTGAATACATGAAAGTTAAATATTTCAAAAAACATATTTTTGAATTTCGCGCTCTGCCATTTCAGCGGATGTTGTCGAGGGGTTCCTCTAGCCTAAGGAGGCCTGTAGCACCTACAGATGAAACATTATGGAGTCTTAAAGGAGGCCTGTAACACCTACAGATGAAACATTATGGAGTCTTAAAGGAGGCCTGTAACACCTACAGATGAACCATTATGGAGTCTTAAAGGAGGCCTGTAACGCCTACAGATGAAACATTATGGAGTCTTAAAGGAGGCCTGTAACACCTACAGATGAACCATTATGGAGTCTTAAAGGAGGCCTGTAACACCTACAGATGAAACATTATGGAGTCTTAAAGGAGGCCTGTAACACCTACAGATGAACCATTATGGAGTCTTAAAGGAGGCCTGTAACGCCTACAGATGAACCATTATGGAGTCTTAAAGGAGGCCTGTAACACCTACAGATGAAACATTATGGAGTCTTAAAGGAGGTGTCACGTTCTGACCTTTATTTTCTGTGTTTTGTGTTTAGTTAGTATGGTCAGGGCGTGAGTTGGGTGGGTAGTCTATGTTTGTTTTTCTATGTTTTGGTTATTTCGATGTTTTCGGCCTAGTATGGTTCTCAATCAGAGGCAGGTGTCATTAGTTGTCTCTGATTGAGAATCATACTTAGGTGGCCTGGGTTTCACTGTGTGTTTGTGGGTGATTGTTTCCTGTCTCTGTGTGTGCACCAGATAGGGCTGTTTTTGAGTTTTCACATTTCTTGTTTTGTTAGTTTGTTCATGTGTACCTTAAAGCATTAAAAAGTACCATGGACAATTACCACGCTCGCGTATTGGTCCTCTGATCCGTTTCGCCTCTCCTCTTCGGAAGAAGAGGAGGAAACTCATTACAGAATCACCCACCAAAATCGGACCAAGCGGCGTGGTAAAGGACAACGACAGCAGCAGCAGCATCAACAACAGAGGCCACCATCACAGGACTCCTGGACATGGGAGCAGATACTGAACGGAGAGGGACCCTGGGCACGGGCTGGGGAAAATCGCAGCCCCAAAGCAGAGCTGGAGGCAGCGAGAGCTGAGCGGCGGCAATGAGGAGCCAGCACGGCAGTGCGACAGGTACGAGAGGCAGCCCCAAATTTTGGGGGCACACGAGGTGTGATACTAAGCCAGGTAGCAGACCTGAGCTCACTCCCGTGCTTATGATAAGCAGCGCATTACTGGTCAGGCACCGTGTTATGCGGTTGAGCGCACGGTGTCGCCAGTGCGTGTCCATAGCCCGGTGCGCTATAGGACAGCCCCCGAGAGTGCCATGAGTTTGGGCATTGAGCCAGGGGCGTATGGTGCCTGCTCAGCGGGTCTGGCCGCCGGTACGCAGTCTTGGTCCAGGTTATCCTGCGCCGGCTCTGCGTGCTGTGTCTCCGGGGCGCTGGGAGGGTGCAGTGCGTCCTCTGCCTGCGCTCCGCTGCACCGGGCAACTGTGGGAGTGGAGCCTAGGGGAGAGGTGCGTGTAGTAAGCACTAGATCTCCCGTGCTTACCCACAGCCCGGTTCAACCTGTGCCTGCACTCTGGAGGGTCCGGGCTCGAGTAGTTGTCCAGCCTGGGGAAGTGGTGCCAAGGTTGCGCACCAGAGCTCCAGTGCTCCCCACAGCCCGGTCTTTCAGGCTCCTCCTAACACCAAGCCTCCTGAAAGTCTCCCCAGCCTGGTAGTTCCTGTGGCAGCCCCACGCACCAGGCTGTCTCTCTGTCTCCTCCCTGCAGGTGCTCCCGCCTGTCCGGCACCGCTGCCGGAGCGTCCCGCCTGTCCGGCGCTGCTGCCGGAGCGTCCCGCCTGTCCGGCGCCGTTGCCGAGCCTCCCGCCTGTCCGGCGCTGTTGCCGGAGCCTCCCGCCTGTCCGGCGCCGCTGCCGGAGCCTCCCGCCTGTCCGGGCGCCGCTGCCGGAGCCTCCCGCCTGTCCGGGAGCCTCCCGCCTGTCCGGTGCCGCTGCCGGAGCCTCCCGCCTGTCTGGCGCCGCTGCCGGAGCCTCCCGCCTGTCCGGCGCCGCTGCCGGAGCCTCCCGCCTGTCCGGGCGCCGCTGCTGGAGCGTCCCGCCTGTCCGGCGCCGCTGCCTCCTGTAGCAGCTCCACGCACCAGGCTGTCTCTCTGTCGCCTCTCTGCAGGTGCTCCCGCCTGTCCGGCGCCGCTGCCGGAGCGTCCCGCCCATCCGGCGCCGCTGCCGGAGCGTCCCGCCGGTCTGGCGCGCTGCCGGAGCGTCCCGCCGGTCTGGCGCGCTGCCGGGAGCGCTCCCGCCTGTCCGGCGCGCTGCCGGAGCGTCCCGCCTGTCCTGGGCGCCACTGCCGGAGCGTCCCGCTCTGTCGGCGCCGCTGCCGGAGCGCCCCGCCTGTCCGGCGCGCTGCCGGAGCGTCCCGCCTGTCCGGCGCCACTGCCGGAGCCTCCCGCCTGTCCGGGCGCCGCTGCCGGAGCCTCCCGCCTGTCCGGCGCCGCTGCCGGAGCCTCCCGCCTGTCCGGGCGCCGCTGCCGGAGCCCTCAGCCCAGAGGCGCCAGAGCCCTCAGCCCAGAGGCGCCAGAGCCCCTCAGCCCAGGCGCCAGAGCCCCTCAGCCCAGAGGCGCCAGAGCCCCTCAGCCCAGAGGCGCCAGAGCCCCTGTCCCTCTGTCCAGAGCCCCTGTCCCTCTGTCCAGAGCCCCTGTCCTCTGTCCAGAGCTTCTGCCCCTCTGTCCCGAGCTGCCCCTCTGTCTAGTGGGGTCATTGAGAGGGGTTGCCATGGTGAGAAAGCCACGGAGGCGGACAATAAGGCGGACAAAGACAATCGTGAAGTGGGGTCGCGTCCCGCGCCAGAACCGCCACCGCGGACAGACGCCCACCCAGACCCTCCCTATAGGTCAAGGTTTTGCGGCCGGAGTCCGCACCTTTGGGGGGTACTGTCACGTTCTGACCTTTATTTTCTGTGTTTTGTGTTTAGTTAGTATGGTCAGGGCGTGAGTTGGGTGGGTAGTCTATGTTTGTTTTTCTATGTTTTGGTTATTTCGATGTTTCTGCCTAGTATGGTTCTCAATCAGAGGCAGGTGTCATTAGTTGTCTCTGATTGAGAATCATACTTAGGTGGCCTGGGTTTCACTGTGTGTTTGTGGGTGATTGTTTCCTGTCTCTGTGTGTGCACCAGATAGGGCTGTTTTTTGAGTTTTCACATTTCTTGTTTTGTTAGTTTGTTCATGTGTACCTTAAAGCATTAAAAAGTACCATGGACAATTACCACGCGCGTATTGGTCCTCTGATCCGTTAGCCTCTCCTCTTCGGAAGAAGAGGAGGAAACTCATTACAGGAGGCCTGTAACACCTACAGATGAAACATTATGGAGTCTTAAAGGAGGCCTGTAACAAATGAACCCTACAGATGAAACATTATGGAGTCTTAAAGGAGGCCTGTAGCACCTACAGATGAAACATTATGGAGTCTTAAAGGAGGCCTGTAACACCTACAGATGAACCATTATGGAGTCTTAAAGGAGGCCTGTAACACCTACAGATGAAACATTATGGAGTCTTAAAGGAGGCCTGTAACACCTACAGATGAAACATTATGGAGTCTTAAAGGAGGCCTGTAACACCTACAGATGAAACATTATGGAGTCTTAAAGGAGGCCTGTAACACCTACAGATGAAACATTACTGAGTCTTAAAGGAGGCCTGTAACACCTACAGATGAAACATTATGGAGTCTTAAAGGAGGCCTGTAACACCTACAGATGAAACATTATGGAGTCTTAAAGGAGGCCTGTAACACCTACAGATGAAACATTATGGAGTCTTAAAGGAGGCCTGTAACACCTACAGATGAAACATTATGGAGTCTTAAAGGAGGTAACACCTGAAACATTATGGAGTCTTAAAGGAGGCCTGTAACACCTACAGATGAAACATTATGGAGTTTTAAAGGAGGCCTGTAACACCTAGAGATGAAACATTATGGAGTTTTAAAGGAGGCCTGTAACACCTACAGATGAAACATTATGGAGTCTTAAAGGAGGCCTGTAACACCTACAGATGAAACATTATGGAGTTTTAAAGGAGGCCTGTAACACCTACAGATGAAACATTATGGAGTTTTAAAGGAGGCCTGTAACACCTACAGATGAAACATTATGGAGTCTTAAAGGAGGCCTGTAACACCTACAGATGAACCATTATGGAGTCTTAAAGGAGGCCTGTAACACCTACAGATGAAACATTACTGAGTCTTAAAGGAGGCCTGTAACACCTACAGATGAACCATTATGGAGTCTTAAAGGAGGCCTGTAACACCTACAGATGAAACATTATGGAGTCTTAAAGGAGGCCTGTAACACCTACAGATGAAACATTATGGAGTCTTAAAGGAGGCCTGTAACACCTACAGATGAAACATTATGGAGTCTTAAAGGAGGCCTGTAACACCTACAGATGAAACATTATGGAGTCTTAAAGGAGGCCTGTAACACCTACAGATGAAACATTATGGAGTCTTAAAGGAGGCCTGTAACACCTACAGATGAAACATTATGGAGTTTAAAGGAGGCCTGTAACACCTACAGATGAAACATTATGGAGTTTTAAAGGAGGCCTGTAACACCTACAGATGAACCATTATGGAGTTTTAAAGGAGGCCTGTAACACCTACAGATGAAACATTATGGAGTTTTAAAGGAGGCCTGGGTAATGTCGCAATGTCATAAATATGCCAACTTTGATTAAATATTTCTCAATTATGCTTCTAGATACAAATGTTAAATGTGTGTCAACACTCCTTCCTCCAAAGGACCATTCTATGAAAGCTATTTCATGAAAATCCCCTAAATCATGTTCTTTTTTGTCTGTGTTTCGTGAGGATTCACTCAATAGATTGTTTCCTCTGTGTTGTCTACGAATCATTGCATTCACAGTGTTGTGCATCTGAGGCTGACGTAGTGCTTCTCCATGAGTTATTCATGTCCCCAATATCTGACAGTCTTGAGAAAACAGCTGTGAAACCATCAGCACTTGTGAAGAATATTATATCAACTACAATGGGTAGGCTTACATGTTTCCTCAATGTTGGAGATGTCTGAAAGATAATCCTTAAAGGTTATACTTTACATTTGTTCACAAAATTCATGTAAACTATAAGTCTATGTTTTTCACCCATATTATACTGAGTTTGACCCAGACCCAGCAACTTTCCCCATGAATTTATGAAGCCTGAGTTTTTATAATCAATCACATTTATTTATAAAGCCCATTTTTACATCAGCAGTTGTTCCAAACTGCTTTACTGTAACCCAGCCTAGACCCCAAAGAGGTTTAGGAAAATTAGTAATGTCCCGGGTAGAGGACAAGCTTTAACAGCAGTCCATCACGCAGGAAGAAAAGTATTACCATGTGCGGGGTTGGGGAGTAACGGATAACTTAAAACCTTTTTAAATTTTTTTTTTACTGTAATCCATTACGTTACCAGCAAAAATATTGTAATCAGATTACAGATACTTTTGAAAAACTACTAGGATTTTTGCAGATATTATTTTTTTCTTCACACCTTTATTTTTTACAATGACATACAAATTATCATTGAAAAAAGGGCAAGTTTAAGTTTGTTCTGCCTGAGTGAATCTGAACAATAATAATATAATAATAATAATAAATGACATTTAGCAGACGCTTTTATCCAAAGCGACTTACAGTCATGTGTGCATACATTCTACGTATGGGTGGTCCCGGGAATCGAACCCACTACCCTGGCGTTACAAGCGCCATGCTCTACCAACTGAGCTACAGGACTACAAGGACTACAAGGAACACAAGTCAAGTTTGATGGAATAGGGAAAAGATCAGGAACAGGCTTTTGGAGGCAACAGTCCAACCTATGTCTTCCAATGGTGCGACTGCTGTTGGTATCCAAAGATTATCCAACATGAAGAAACGCTTGGAGGTAAGGAGGACAGCAGTGATGTAGCCTACGGCAGTGTTGTAGCACAGTTTTGCGTGGCTCCCGCAAGGTTCCAAACAAGCTTGAGACCCTGGGTCTCGATCCCGTCTTGTGCAATTGGATCCTGGACTTCTTGACGGGCTGCCCCCAGGTGGTGAAGGTAGGAAACATCACCTCCACTTCACTGATCCTCAACACCGTGGCCCCTCAAGGGTGCGTGCTCATTGAGTTGGAGGCCAAGCACGCCTCTAACTTAATCATCAAGTTTGCAGACGACACAACAGTAGTAGGCTTGATTACCAACAACAATGAGACAGCCTACAGAGGTGAGGGCACTCGGAGTGTGGTGCCAGGAAAATAACCTCTCACTCAACATCATCAAAACAAAGGAGATGATCATGGACTTTAGGAAACAGCAGAGGAGCACCCCTATCCACATTGATGGGACAGCAGTGGAGAAGGTTTAAGTTCCTCGGCGTACACATCACTGACAAACTGAAATGGTCCACCCACACAGACAGTGTGGTGAAGAGGGTGCACAGTGGTTCTTCAACCTGAGGAGGCTGAAGAAATTTGGCTTGTCACCTAAAACCCTCACACATTTTTACAGATGCACAATTGAGAGCATCCTGTTGGGCTGTATCACTGCTTGGTACGGCAACTGCACTGCCCACAACCGCAGGGCTCTCCAGAGGTGGTGAGGTCTGCATAACGCATCACCGGTGGCAAACTACCCGCCCTCCTGGACACCAACAGCAACCGATGTCACAGGAAGGCCAAAAGATTATCAAGGACAACAACCACCCAAGCCACTGCCTGTTCACCCCGCTATCATCCAGAAGGCGAGGTCAGTACAGGTGCATCAAAGCTGGGACCGAGAGACTGAAAAACAGCTTCTATCTCAAGACTATCAGACTGTTAAATAGCCATCACTAGCACAGAGAGACTGCTGCCTATATACAAAGACTTGAAAACACTGGCCTCTAATAAATGGAACACTAGTCACTTTAATAATGTAACTTTAATAATGTTTACATATCTTGTACTCATCTCATATGTACACCACCATTCTAAATTGTGGATGTCACTTAGAAATATCCTTGTTTTTGAAAGAAAATATTTTTTTGTCCATTAAAATAACATCAAATTGATCAGAAATACAGTGCAGACATTGTTAATGTTATAAATGACTATTGTAGCTGGAAACAGGAGAGCAATGTCTACACTGAATTGCTGATCATGTCATATGTATATACTGTATTGTATACTATCTACTGTATCTTAGTCTATGCATTACTCATCTCATATGTATATACTGTATTGTATACTATCTACTGTATCTTAGTCTATGCATTACTCATCTCATATGTATATACTGTATTCTATACTATCTACTGTATCTTAGTCTATGCATTACTCATCTCATATGTATATACTGTATTGTATTCTATCTACTGTATCTTAGTCTATGCATTACTCATCTCATATGTATATACTGTATTGTATACTATCTACTGTATCTTAGTCTATGCATTACTCATCTCATATGTATATACTGTATTGTATACTATCTACTGTATTGTATACTATATACTGTATTGTATACTATCTACTGTATTGTATACTATATACTATATTGTATACTATCTACTGTATTGTATACTATCTACTGTATTGTATACTATATACTATATTGTATACTATCTACTGTATTGTTTACTATCTACTGTATTGTTTATATCTACTGTATTGTATACTATATCTATTGTATCTACTGTATTGTTTACTATCTACTGTATTGTTTACTATCTACTGTATTGTATACTATCTACTGTATTGTTTACTATCTACTGTATTGTATACTATATACTGTATTGTATACTATACTGTATTGTTTACTATCTACTGTATTGTATACTATCTGCCGCTCTGACATTGCTCATTGCTTTATCTGTTTTTGAAACAGGTTTGCTGTTCACTTCAGCAATGTGAGATGGAAGGGAGTTCCATGCAATCATCGTGCTATATAATATTGTATGCTTTCTTGAATTCCATCTGGAAAAGACCCCTGATAGCATGTCTGGTGGGGTAAGTGTGTGTATCAGAGCTCTGTGTAAGTTGACTATGCAAAACATTTGGAATTTTCAACACGTGAATGTTTCTTAGAAAAATAAGAAGTGATGCAGTCAGTCTCTCCTCAAGTATTAGCCAAGAGAGACTGGCATGCATAGTATTATAAACTCCTCTCTCTGTCAACTGCGTTTATTTTCAGCAAACTTAACATGTGTAAATATTTGTATGAACATAACACGATTCAACAACTGAGACATAAACTGAACAAGTCCCACAGACATGTGACTAACAGAAATGGAATAATGTGTCCCTGAACAACGGGGGGTGGGGGGTCAAAATCAGCAACAGTCTGGTGTGGCCACCATCTGCATTAAGTACTGCAGTGCATCTCCTCCTCATGGACTGCACCAGATTTGCCAGTTCTTGCAGTGTGATGTTACCCCACTCTTCCACCAAGGCACCTGCAAGTTCCCAGACATTTCTGGGGTGAATGGCCCAGCCCTCACCCTCTGATCCAACAGGTCCCAGAAGTGCTCAATGAGATTGAGATCCAGGCTCTTCGCTGGCCATGGCAGAACACTGACATTCCTGTCTTGAAATCACGCAAAACGAGAAGTATGGCTGGTGGCAAATCATGTCAGGATGAGCCCATCACTCCTGGTGAGACAAACCACGACTCGTCAGTGAAGAGCACTTTTTGCCAGTCCTGTCTGGTCCAGCAATGGTGGGTTTGTGCCCATAGGCGACGTTGTTGCCGGTGATGTCTGGTGACGACCTGCCTTACAACAGACCTACAAGCCCTCAGTCCAGCCTCTCTCAGCCTATTGCGGACAGTCTGAGCACTGATGGAGGGATTGTGCGTTTCTGGTGTAACTCGGGCAGTTGTTGTTGCCATCCTGTACCTGTCCCGCAGGTGTGATGTTCGGATTTACCGATCCTGTGCAGGTGTTGTTACACGTGGTCTGGCACTGTGAGGACGATCAGCTGTCTGTCCTGTCTGTTTTCATAACTGTGACCTTAATTGCCTACCATCTGTAAGCTGTTAGTGTCTTAACGACCGTTCCACAGGTGCATGTTCATTCATTGTTTATGGTTCATTGAACAAGCATGGGAAACAGTGTTTAAACCTTTTTGCAATGAAGATCTGTGAAGTTACTTGTATTTTTACAAATTATCTTTGAAAGACAGGGTCCTGAAAAAGGGACATTTCTTTTTTTGCTGAGTTTATTAGCCCTCTGATTACAATGAAGAACAAAATGTGCTGCTTTGTTCTGGGCCAGCTGCAGCTTAACTACGTTTTTATTAGCAGCCCTTGACCACATGGCTGGACAATAATCAAGATCATATAAAACTAGAGCCTGCAGTACTTGCTTTGTGGAGTGTGGTGTCAAAAAAGCAGGTAATCTATTTTTACGGACAGACCTCTCCCCATCTTTACAACCATTGAATCTATATGTTTTGACCATGACAGTTTACAATCTAAGGTAACACAGAGTATTTTAGCCTCCTCAACTTGTTCAACAGCCACACAATTTATTACCAGATTCAGCTGAGGTCAAGAGCTTAGGAAGCATAAACAACAGAGTAGGGCTGGCTAATATATCCATAGTTTTGAGGTTATGCTCAGGTATAACAATTAGGCTAATCTATACTTCTATATTTCCAAGTCCTGTTTTTGAAGCCCAAGCAATATTCAATTAATTGAATGACTGGAAATCTGACAGACTTTGCTTTTTAATGTAAAGATATAACCTAATATACTATTATCTGTAGTAGAAAGCAATGGGTTAGAAGAAGCCTACATAATCAACCCATAAAGTCATATGTAAAATCCATTTCTGGCCAGCTATGTAAACTCTAACTGCAATAGATGTCATTCAGTGATATTCTTCTGGGCTCCCAAGTGGCGCAGCGGTCTAAGGCACTGCATCTCAATGCAAGAGGGGACACTACAGTCCCTGGTTAAAATCCAGGCTGAATCACATCTGGCTGTGATTGGGAGTCCCATAGGGCGGTGCACAATTGGGCCAGGGTAGGCGTCTTTGTAAATAAGAATTTGTTCGTAACTGAGTTGCCTAGTTGAGTACAAATGATTCAAATTCCTCTTTAAGGAAAAGTAATCAGATTATGTTACTGAGTTTGGGTAATCCCAAAGTTACGTTACTGATTACAATTTTGGATAGGTAACTAGTAACTAACGGATTACATTTAGAAAGTAACTTACCCAACCCTGACTGTGTGTTTTTTCTCTCCCTGGGAAAGAGTAAATGGATGACGTCACGGCAGGGTTGGTCTCTCGTTTATTAGGCAAACCGAAGTGCCAGGTTGCAAGAGCTCGCTTCACACAGTGCGCTGTGTCTGCCTGGAAACTTAGAGGGCTAGCTCACCCCATACACTCAGCTAGGGATGTTTTACTAACTACTTTATAAACAGAGGACAACGCAAACATTGACACAAGTGCTGTAACTCTCTTAACTTTAACTAAACGGTAATTAGTTTAAAAGTCAGTTGCACATTCACTGAAGTTTGACGAAAGTTGTCTGTCCTTTTTTGTTTGTTTTTGCTGAAGAGCGGATTGCTTGTTAAAACTCTACTTTTGGATTGGTTGATATTTTCTTAGTCTCGAAGAGAAACTGTAAGACTCGATCGAGATGGTTGTCCTGTCACTGACGGTACTAGTAGGATTTATAGGAAGTCTGACTTCAGCCGAAAACGTAAGTGTCTTTCACTTTACCGTTATCTGGATACTCTTGTAGGTACTTTGTGTTTGTTAACTACCTTTAAGTTACAAAGTTTTGCAAGCAGAAGTTAAAAAGTTGCTTGTAACTTCTAGCAGAACGCTTCTCTAAAATATATTGAGAAGTTAGATCTAACTTCAGATATACTTTCTGTCACTGAACGAAAGTCTGGAACTTCGTGACTCCACCTGGAGCTTCTGATGTAAAATTGTAAGGAATTTAGATAGGCCTATAGATGTTATTTCTTACCAAAAATATCGTAGGCAAACCTAGTTGAAAGACCATGCATATTTTATAGAAAAACCTTTATTAAAATGTGAACCTTTGATTAAGATTAAATTAAAATGTTTTTTCTCCCTCTCCAGGCTGATGCCATAGATAAAGAAGGTAAGACTATTTGTTGTTATTTTTTTACCCCATTTATTAATTAACTTATTTTAACGTTAAAATCTATTAACTTAACTCACTTATTTCTCATGGGTTTTTATTTTGTATTTTTATTCTACTATTTTGATATTGAATACTGCAGTGTTGGGTAGGACTGGCAAGACTGGTGCATGTGACAAATCAAAACTAAAACTTGAACTTAATTAATATATAACAAGCTGGTTTGTAAACAACAGCTGTAGTGTTATGATCAACTCAAGGTAATATGGTAACTAATGTCTAATCTGGGAGGAAGGGGAGGAGTGTATCTGTCTCTCTGTATGTGTGTCTGGTCAGCCATACACACTCACTTTTCATGACATGACTGAGTTGCTTGAAAGGTTTTATTAGAAGGGGAAAACTGCTATTGCTAGAATCCTTTACATCTGCTGCCACTCTGAGGTCAGGAAGCAGTGAGCTGCAACAATGTCCTGCAGGATCCCAAATACATATCCTACTTCCCCATCCAAAATCACCACAACATCCTACATCAGGATTCCCTCTAGCTCTGGTCCAGGGTGTTAGCGCGTTCCTTTACTACGATCTCTTTAGTAGAGGAACACACACTAACGCCCCTGGACCAGAGATCCTCCACATCCTACTGCATCAGCCGTGAGCTCTGGGCCCAGATTTATAGTTCTATAGTGTTACAGTGCAGTTCTATAGTGTTTAGTCACAGTTCTATAGTGTCACAGTTCTAATGTTACAGTGATTTAGGTTATAATGTCAGTTCAGTTCTATAGTGTTAGTTCAGTTCTATAGTGTTACAGTGCTTTAGGTTATAGTGTTCTATAGTGTTACAGTTCTATAGTGTCACAGTTCTATAGTGTTACAGTGCAGTGTTTTAGGTTAGGTTATAATGTCAGTTAATAGTGTTACAGTTCTATAGTGTTACAGGTCTATAGTGTTACAGTTCTATAGTGTCACAGTCTTTAGGTTATAATGTCAGTTATAATGTACAGAGTGTCACAGTTCTATAGTGTTACAGTTCTATAGTGTTACAGTTCTATAGTGTTACAGAGCTATAGTGTTACAGTGATTTAGGTTATAATGTCAGTTCTATAGTGTTACAGTTCTATAGTGTTACAGTTCTATAGTGTTACAGATCTATAGTGTTACAGTTATATAGTGTTACAGATCAATAGTGTTACAGTGCTTTAGGTTATAATGTCAGTTCTATAGTGTTACAGTATAATGTATAGTGTTACAGTTATATAGTGTTACAGTTCTATAGTGTTACAGTGATTTAGTGCTTTAGTTTTTAATGTCAGTTTATAATATTAGTTCTATAGTGTTACAGTTCTATAGTGTTACAGTGATTTAGATTATAATATTAGTTCTATAGTGTTACAGTTCTATAGTGTTACAGTTCTATAGTGAGAGAACAGTGATTTAGGTTATAAGTCAGTTCTATAGTGTTACAGTGCTTTGGTTATAATGTTGATGATCTATAGTTTTGAAAAGTCTTTTATGGTTCAGTTCAGGAAAGGTTTAATGTTTGTTCTATAGTGTTACAACAGTTACAGTTCTATAGTGTTACAGTTCAGTGTTACAGTTCTATAGTGTTACAGTGTTTTAGGTTATAATGTGAGTTCTATAGTGTTACAGTTCTATAGTGTTACAGTTCTATGGTTACAGATCATAGTGTTACAGTGATTTAGGTTGTAATGTCAGTTCTATAGTGTTACAGATCTATAGTGTTACAGATCTATAGTGTTACAGTTATATAGTGTTACAGATCAATAGTGTTACAGTTCTATAGTGTTACAGTGATTTAAATAATATTAGTTCTATAGTGTTACCTAGGATTGATGATGAATTGAAAAGTTTTATGGTTCCAGGAAATTATGCCAAAGCGTTAATCAAGTCAATTGGTTGACATAAAGTTTAGGCACATTTTTTGTGACATTTTTTCAACACAAAAAAATGGAAACCATACCAAGATAAATGACATAAAACACAATGGAAAAATACTTAGTACCTTAAATGATATCATGGCAGAAAACCCAATTAATCTCCGTTCCCTGTTCGGGCGGCGCTCGGCGTCCCGGGTTTACTAGCCGCCACCGATCCCTTTTTCCCTTTCTGGTTGTTTTGTCTGTGTTCCTTTTCACACCTGGATTCATTTGCGTTTATTTCTGTGTGTATATAGGGCACCTGTTGCCTGCCTTAGTTCGTGCAGGATTAAGCTTGTGTGTATTTGCGCTCGATTATCTTTGATGTTTATTGTTTTCACTATTACGCACGTGTAGTTAAATTTGGGAACTGAGTCTGGTCCTCCGTGCGTTTTGCACGAGTTTCTGTATCGTTTTCACTATTAAGGCACTTGTTTGTAAGTGTCGGAACTGTGGTTGTTCCTCCGTATGTTGGCACGAGTTTCTGATTCTTCAAGATGGTAGTTTTTTTGGGATTTTCGTCTGTGCCATTTTTTGTATCGGTGGACTATATATATATTAAAACATGCTTCTCAAAAATCACTGCTCTCCTGCTGTTTTAGATGATAGTTGAGCTGTATTGTTTGGTTGGAGCTGCCTGACTGTTAGGTGATAGCACCTCCGAGAGCACCTTGTGGACAATGACTATTTCACTGGTAAAGTGGAAAAACTCAGACACGAAATGACAACATTGAACTGTGAACCATGATGTTTTTAATAAGAGATCTAATAATGAAAGAGAAGGATTGCGTTTTGAATTTGGTCAATTTAGTGTGAGAGGTGGAAAACGTGTTATTTATCAATATAGATATGCTACCAGGTATAGACAACCTTGAAGGGAAACTATTGAGAATGGTAGCAAACTGTATTGCCACCCCTTTTGCTATATCTTTTTAACTAAAGCCTAAAGCTGTGAGAGTGTGTAAGTGATCCTTTGCTGGCTGTATTGTTAGCCACCCATCAGTTTGCTGCCTGTTCTTAGTAAACTGATAGTTGGAACAAATAATTTACAATGCTATTTTTAGAACAAGCTAGTTGACTTTCAGGATGTTATATAGAAGACTACTTGTACTGAAAGATGACTGTATTGGTTAAAATAATTATAAATGATAGTTGGAGCTGTATTTTTAGATGATAGTTGGAGCTGTATTGATAGATGATAGTTGGAGCTGTATTGATAGATGATAGTTGAGCTGTATTGTTAGATGATAGTTGGAGCTGTATTGTTAGATGATAGTTGGAGCTGTATTATTTAGATGATAGTTGGAGCTGTATTGTTAGATGATAGTTGGAGCTGTATTGTGATAGTTGGAGCTGTATTGTTAGATAGTTGGAGCTGTATTGTTAGATGATAGTTGGAGCTGTATTGTTAGTTGGAGCTGATTTTAGTTAGGAGCTGTATTGTTGAGAAAGCTGTTTTTTTAGATGATAGTTGGAGCTGTAGTTGTTAGTTAGATGATAGTTGGAGCTGTATTGTTAGATAGTTAGGAGTATTGTTAGATAGTTGTTTTTTGATAGATGATAGTTGGAGCTGTATTGTTAGATGATAGTTGGAGCTGTATTGTTAGATGATAGTTGGAGCTGTATTGTTAGATGATAGATGATAGTTGGAGCTGTATTGTTAGATGATAGTTGCTGTAGTTAGATGATAGTTGCTGTATTTTATTGTTGGAGCTGTATTGATAGTTGGAGCTGTATTGTTAGATGATAGTTGGAGCTGTATTGTTAGATGATAGTTGGAGCTGTATTGTTAGTTAGAGCTGTATTGTTAGATGATAGTTGGAGCTGTATTTTTAGATGATAGTTGGAGCTGTATTGTTAGTGATAGTTGGAGCTGTATTGTTAGATGATAGTTGGAGCTGTTAGTTGGAGCTGTATTGTTAGATGATAGTTGGAGCTGTATTGTTAGGTGATAGTTGGAGCTGTATTGTTAGATGATAGTTGAGCTGTATTGTTAGATGATAGTTGGAGCTGTATTGTTAGATGATAGTTGGAGCTGTATTGTTAGATGATAGTTGGAGCTGTATTGTATTGTTGGAGCTGTATGATAGTTGGAGCTGTATTGTTAGATGATATGGAGCTGTATTTTAGATGATAGTTGGAGCTGTATTGTTGGAGCTGTATTGATAGAGTAGTTGGAGCTGTATTAGTTAGAGCTGTATTGTTAGATGATAGGAGCTGTATTTTTAGATGATAGTTGGAGCTGTATAGATGATAGTTGGAGCTATATTGTTAGATGATAGTTGGAGCTGTATTTTAGATGATAGTTGGAGCTGTATTGTTAGATGATAGTTGGAGCTGTATTGTTAGATGATAGTTGGAGCTGTATTGTTAGATGATAGTTATTGTTAGATGATAGTTGGAGCTGTATTGTTGATAGTTGAGCTGTATTGTTAGATGATAGTTGGAGCTGTATTGTTAGATGATAGTTGGAGCTGTATTGTTAGATGATAGTTGGAGCTGTATTGTTAGATGATAGTTGGAGCTGTATTGTTAGATGATAGTTGGAGCTGTATTGTTAGATGATAGTTGGAGCTGTATTGTTAGATGATAGTTGGAGCTGTATTTTAGATGATAGTTGAGCTGTATTGTTGATAGTTGGAGCTGTATTGTTAGATGATAGTTGGAGCTGTATTGTTAGATGATAGTTGGAGCTGTATTGTTAGATGATAGTTGGAGCTGTATTGTTGTATTGTATTTTTAGATGATAGTTGGAGCTGTATTGAAAATGATAGTTGGAGCTGTAGTTAGATGATAGTTGGAGCTGTATTGTTAGAGCTGATAGTTAGGAGCTGTTATATTGTTAGAGCTGTATAAAGTTTGGAGCTGTATTGTTAGTGATAGTTGGAGCTGTATTGTTATTGATGATAGTTGGAGCTGTATTGTTAGATGATAGTTGGAGCTGTATTGTTAGATGATAGTTGGAGCTGTATTGTTAGATGATAGTTGGAGCTGTATTGTTAGATGATAGTTGGAGCTGTATTAGATGTTAGATGATAGATGATAGTTGGAGCTGTATTGTTAGATGATAGTTGGAGCTGTATTGTTGATTAGATGATAGTTGCTGTATTGAGCTGATATTGTATTTTTAGATGATAGTTGGAGCTGTATTGTTAGATGATAGTTGGAGCTGTATTGTTAGATGATAGTTGGAGCTGTATATTGTTAGCTAGTTGGAGCTGTATTTTTAGGTGATAGTTGGAGCTGTTATTGTTAGCTGATTTTGATAGTTGGAGCTGTATTGTTAGATGATAGTTGGAGCTGTATTGTTAGATGATAGTTGGAGCTGTATTGTTTGTTAGATGATAGTTGGAGCTGTATTGTTAGATGATAGTTGGAGCTGTATTGTTAGATGATAGTTGTTATTGGTGATAGTTGGAGCTGTATTGTTAGATGATAGTTGGAGCTGATAGTTGGAGCTGTATTTTAGATGATAGTTGGAGCTGTATTGGAGCTGTATTGTTAGATAGTTGGAGCTAGATGATAGTTGGAGCTGTATTGTTAGATTAGTTAGCTGTATTTTTGATAGTTGGAGCTGTATTGTTATTAGTTGGAGTATTGTTAGATGATAGTTGGAGCTGTATTGTTAGATGATAGTTGGAGCTGTATTGTTAGATGATAGTTGGAGCTGTATTGTATAAGTTGGAGCTGTAGTTGGAGCTGTATTTTAGATAGTTCAGTGCAGCCTTTGATGTTATTGATATAACTCACTTGTTATGGCTGTATTGTTTGACAGTTGCCTGTCATCAAATCAATTCACATTTTATAGTTGCTGTATTTTTAGATGATAGTTGGAGCTGTATTGAAAAATGATAGTTGGAGCATGCTTTGTTAGATGACAACTGTAGGTGATAGACTCACAGTGAAATAATTACTTACAGGCCCTTCCCAGCAATGCAGAGAGAAACATAGTAACAGGAGGAATAAAACCACAATGAGGATAACTTGGCTATATACACGGGGTACCCAGTCCATGTAGAGGGGTTACGAGGTAGTTGGGGTAGCTTAGATATGTCCATATAGATAGGGATAAAGTGACTGGGCAACAGGATAGATAATAAACAGTAGCAGCAGTGTAGGTGAGTCAAAAGAGTTTGTGCAAAAAGGGTCAAATTTTCCGCATCCTGAGGGGGAAGAGGATTTGTCATGCCTTCTTCATGACTGTGTTGGTGTGTGTGTGAACCATGTTAATTTCTTAGTGATGTGGACATCGAGGAACTTGAAGCTCTCGACTCACTCCACTAGAGCTCCGTCGATGTTAATGGGGGCGTGCTCGGCCCTCCGTTTCCTCTAGTCCACGATCAGCTCCTTTGTATTGCTGACATTGAGGAGAGGTTGTTGTCCTGGAACCACACAGCCAGGTCTCTGACCTCCTCCCTATAGGCTGTCTCATCCCCATCAGTAATCAGGCTGTTGTGTCCACTGTTGGACCACTGTTGTGTCCTCGGCAAACTTAATGATGGTGTTGGAGTCATACACTCGTGGGTGAACAGGGAGTGCAGGAGAGGACTAAGAGTTTAGTTGACTTTACTTCATATGTTCAGAAAAGCAATGATGGTAATATATTGATTAATATAGTGTTGTTGTTATTCCAGACCAGATGTGTAGCCGTCAGAAACAGTATTGCCATGACATAGACTGACAAGATGAATCCAGATGAAAGCTATGATCCCTTATTGATGTCATTTGTTAAATCCACTTCAATCAGTGTAGATCAGTGGTTCCCAAACTTTTAGAATCCCGTACCCGTCAAACATTCAACCTCCAGCTGCGCACCCCCTGTAGCACTAAGGTCAGCGCACTCTCAAATGTCTTTTGCCATCATTGTAAGCCTGCCACACAAACTATACGATACTGTCGTGTCTTCACTATCATTAAACTGAAGACTCTGTTTTTATCAAAGATTCTCTGTAATTAGTTACTCGATTAAACTGAATAATCATGTAACTGTAATTACCTAGGAAGTTGGGGCACCAAGGAAAGTATTCAGATTGCAAAGTTATAATTTCCTAATATAACCTTTAAGATTTTTTTCATATCTGATCAATAGTCTTAATGATTTATTTATTTGACCATAGTCTCATTCCAAAAGTCGTAAATTGTTGGTTATCTGCACGAATCCAGTCTTCACTATGATCATCCATACATCAATTGTCTTAAATTACTTATTTATTACTAACTAAGTAATTCACAGAAATGCATAAACAAACAGTAAATATGGTTACATGAAATGATAGAATGTGCCCCTAGTGGGCTGAACCGGCATGGCGGCTTGTTAGACAAAGGGGCAATGGGGGTCGACTAAGAAGTCCCTACAGAGTTAATTATTACAATTAAAATGCTAATCCCTTACACATGAATGCTCACTCATTCGGGAACAATTGCAATCAATATATATATTTACGCTCAGTGTGTCGTCTTGATCGCTGGTAAAAGTCTTTGTTGTAGAATTGTCCGTCTCTCTCTTTCTCTCTCTTTCTGTCTTGGTTAGAGGATAGTTCAAAGTGACATTCGTTATAGAATGGGTGTTTCTGCGGTTGTTGTTCTTCGCGTTCAATGATGCCGAATTCCTAGCTGCAGACTAGTAATTAGTATCAAAGACTTGTTCTCATTCTGTCGGTATCGATAGTCTAAGAGTTTAACCACGTCGTATGGTTAAAAGATTCAGCAATGGTCTACACCTTTAGCCGTCTCGAAATTGAGGTAAGCTTGGTCTGGTGATAATTTCTCAAAGTTGGGTTTTATTCAGAATGGCTGAAAAGGGCTGTCCCAGTCCTCTGATTTAGTTCAAATCAAAAGGGAATTGTATTTTCTTCATTAAACAGTCCACAATCATATTACACAAACAGTATCATACTCACTCATTTATCTTATACAACAATTAGATGTAAACCTCATATAATATCTGAGGCTATTATATAAACAGCGTTATGGTAATGTGGCCACACCATCTCATGAGCTTCCCCAAGTTGTAACAAACGGACCAGTTTTAGCTGGATTCTTCACCGATCTTTTAAACTTTTTCTGGAACATGAAATGTGTTCGTACCTCAAGTTCTGTGAGGTGCAAGGATTTCCTTTGTCCTCTGAAAGTTTACCCTATCTCTAATACTGTGTGGCCATGAGGCAGAGTCTTCTGAGGAATTTACGACTTCTGACCACAGCAGTCTGGTTGTAGAAGCAGAGAGCGGGGGATGGTGCTCGCTGTACTCAAAGAGGGCAACGTCATGACAATACATTTATTAAACATTAGAATGTTTAATAAACCCGGCTAATGGGAAGTGAAAAGAGCTCTTATAGGACCAGGGCACAAATAATAATCAATCATTTTCTCTTTCTTTAACCTTATTTATTCATAGAAAATTGTGAATAACTCACCACAGGTCAATGAGAAGGGTGTGCTTGAAAGGATGCTCATAACTCTGCAGTGTTGGGTTGTATTGGAGAGAGTCGGTCTTAAATCATTTTCCACACAGTCTGTCTGTATTTAGTTTTCATGCTAGTGATGGCCGAGAATCCACTCTCACATAGGTACGTGGTTGCAAAGGGCATCTGTGTCTTAACAGTGTGATTTGCCAAGGCAGGATACTCTGAGCGCAGCCCAATCCAGAAATCTGGCAGTGGCTTCTGATTAAATTCAATTTTCACAGAATCGCTTGTTGCAATTTCAATGAGTGGACTGGCAGCAGGGCATGAAAGGGATAATGAATCCAGTTGTTTGTGTCCGTAAGCTTGAGTTCATTTGCACACACAAAAAATCATACAATGATGGAAAGACCTGTGTGTTGTCCTTGTTAATGCAGACAGAGAAGAGCTCCAACTTCTTAGTCATAGCCTTAATTTTGTCCCGCACATTGAATATAGTTGCGGAGAGTCCCTGTAATCCTAGATTCAGATCATTCAGGCGAAAAAACATCACCCAGATAGGCCAGTCGTGTGAGAAACTCGTCAACATTCAAGCTGTCAGACAAGTGAAAATTATGGTCAGTAAAGAACTAGGTCCACTAAGTCTCCCTGTTATGGCTTTTGCGCCGTCAGTACAGATATCAACATGAGCAGCAGTTAAGTTTGGCTACAGCGGGACCGTTAGTGGAATTCCAGCGAGGGACGTTGTTACGAATCCTTTTTGCCCGACAGTCTAGGGGGATGGTAACGAGACCCGTAACATAACTCATGCAAAGTATAATAGTGACAAAGTAACAGTGAGAACGAAAAACCACAGACACCTAAATTACCGTCAAACACTCATGGTTTATTTCTAAAAACACGGTAAAGGGGCGGGAAAAGGGGACCCAAGGAAAGAAACAAATATCCAAAAACACCCCTAAACTAGACTAGTCTACTACTATACAGCTAACTAACTAACCAAAAACACCCCTAAACTAGACTAGCCTACTACTATACAGCTAACTACTAACCAAAAACAAAACTAGACTAGCCTACTACTTAGCTAGACTAGCCTACTTCAATACAGCTAACTAACTAACCAAAAACACCCCTAAACTAGACTAGCCTACTACTATACAGCTAACTAACTAACCAAAAACCCCTAAACTAGACTAGCCTACTTAAATACAGCTAACTAACTAACCAAAAACACCCTAAACTAGACTAGCCTACTTCAATACAGCTAACCAACTAACCAAAAACACCCTAAACTAGCCTACTACTATACAGCTAACTAACTAACCAAAATTACAGCAGGTGGTCCACCCAGTTGTAACTAGTGTTCTTAGACAAAGTATTCCTACGGATAATGTTTGCCCAAAGGTGACTTGACTTGGCACCCCTTTTCCCACCAACAAACAAACAGTCATGAAGCACAACAATACAATACTCACATAATAACGGACAAAGTTAAATGTAGTTGCAAAAACCAAAAAGAGATCTCTGCATACAAATAGAGATGTAGCGATAGACACAGAGAGATCGAGCTCCAGAGAAAACATCTGAATCGTTTTTTTAAACCAAGGGAAAGGATGTGATTGGGTAAGAGAAAAGGAGCAGGTGTCTTCTGATTGGGGAATGATGATTGCCACCTGTGAGGGGAGGAAGGAGAGAAAATAAATACACAGGATACTTGTATCTGTAACAGACTGGATGATTTGATTGGATGTTAATTATTTGACTGGGCTTCCTGTATTTGACATTGTGTTGTTATTTCTCTGAACACCAGATGGTTTCATGTTATTTTTGGCAGTGAAAAGAGGCTACTCAGGTGAGAAAAAAACCTCCCTCAAATGTATAGCCCCGTTGGAAAATTCAAATGGACTGTTTGAAAATGTGAATCACATTTTTATTTGGCGTACCCCTGACGCCCCAGTTTGGGAATACCTGGTGTAGATGAAGGGAAGAGACTGATTGTTTGGGAATACCTGGTGTAGATGAAGGGGAAGAGACTGATTGTTTGGGAATACCTGGTGTAGATGAAGGGGAAGAGACTGATTGTTTGGGAATACCTGGTGTAGGTGAAGGGGAAGAGACTGATTGTTTGGGAATACCACGGTGTAGATGAAGGAAGAGACTGATTGTTTGGGAATATCTGGTGTAGATGAAGGGGAAGAGACTGATTGTTTGGGAATACCTGGTGTAGATGAAGGGGAAGAGACTGATTGTTTGGGAATACCTGGTGTAGATGAAGGGGAAGAGACTGATTGTTTGGGAATACCTGGTGTAGATGAAGGGGAAGAGACTGATTGTTTGGGAATATCTGGTGTAGATGAAGGGAAGAGACTGATTGTTTGGGAATACCTGGTGTAGATGAAGGGGAAGAGACTGATTGTTTGGGAATACCTGGTGTAGATGAAGGAAGAGACTGATTGTTTGGGAATACCTGGTGTAGATGAAGGGAAGAGACTGATTGTTTGGGAATACCTGGTGTAGGTGAAGGGAAGAGACTGATTGTTTGGGAATATCTGGTGTAGATGAAGGGGAAGAGACTGATTGTTTGGGAATACCTGGTGTAGGTGAAGGGAAGAGACTGATTGTTTGGGAATACCACGGTGTAGATGAAGGGAAGAGACTGATTGTTTGGGAATATCTGGTGTAGATGAGGGGGAAGAGACTGATTGTTTGGGAATATCTGGTGTAGATGAACGGGAAGAGACTGATTGTTTGGGAATACCTGGTGTAGATGAAGAGGGAAGAGACTGATTGTTTGGGAATACCTGGTGTAGATTAAGGGGAAGAGACTGATTGTTTGGGAATACCTGGTGTAGATGAAGGGGAAGAGACTGATTGTTTGGGAATACCTGGTGTAGATGAAGGGGAAGAGACTGATTGTTTGGGAATACCTGGTGTAGATGAGGGGAAAGAGACTGATTGTTTGGGAATACCTGGTGTAGATGAAGGGGAAGAGACTGATTGTTTGGGAATATCTGGTGTAGATGAAGGGAAAGAGACTGATTGTTTGGGAATACCTGGTGTAGATGAAGGGGAAGAGACTGATTGTTTGGGAATACCTGGTGTAGATGAAGGGGAAGAGACTGATTGTTTGGGAATATCTGGTGTAGATGAAGGGGAAGAGACTGATTGTTTGGGAATACCTGGTGTAGATGAAGGGAAGAGACTGATTGTTTGGGAATACCTGGTGTAGATGAGGGGAAGAGACTGATTGTTTGGGAATACCTGGTGTAGATGAAGGGAAGAGACTGATTGTTTGGGAATACCTGGTGTAGATGAAGGGGAAGAGACTGATTGTTTGGGAATACCTGGTGTAGATGAGGGGAAGAGACTGATTGTTTAGGAATACCTGGTGTAGATGAGGGGAAGAGACTGATTGTTTGGGAATACCTGGTGTAGATGAGGGGAAGAGACTGATTGTTTGGGAATACCTGGTGTAGATGAAGGGAAGATACTGATTGTTTGGGAATACCTGGTGTAGATGAGGAAGAGACTGATTGTTTGGGAATACCTGTGTAGATGAAGGGGAAGAGACTGATTGTTTGGGAATATCTGGTGTAGATGAAGGAAGAGACTGATTGTTTGGGAATATCTGGTGTAGATGAAGGGAAGAGACTGATTGTTTGGGAATATCTGGTGTAGATGAAGGGAAGAGACTGATTGTTTGGGAATATCTGGTGTAGATGAACGGGAAGAGACTGATTGTTTGGGAATATCTGGTGTAGATGAACGGAAGAGACTGATTGTTTGGGAATACCTGGTGTAGATGAAGGGAAGAGACTGATTGTTTGGGAATACCTGGTGTAGATGAAGGGAAGAGACTGATTGTTTGGGAATACCTGGTGTAGGTGAAGGGAAGAGACTGATTGTTTGGGAATACGGTGTAGATGAAGGGAAGAGACTGATTATTTGGGAATATCTGGTGTAGATGAAGGGGAAGAGACTGATTGTTTGGGAATACCTGTGTAGATGAAGGGGAAGAGACTGATTGTTTGGGAATACCTGGTGTAGATGAAGGGGAAGAGACTGATTGTTTGGGAATACCTGGTGTAGATGAAGGGGAAGAGACTGATTGTTTGGGAATATCTGGTGTAGATGAAGGGAAGAGACTGATTGTTTGGGAATACCTGGTGTAGATGAAGGGAAGAGACTGATTGTTTGGGAATACCTGGTGTAGATGAAGGGGAAGAGACTGATTGTTTGGGAATACCTGGTGTAGATGAAGGGGAAGAGACTGATTGTTTGGGAATACCTGGTGTAGGTGAAGGGGAAGAGACTGATTGTTTGGGAATATCTGGTGTAGATGAAGGGGAAGAGACTGATTGTTTGGGAATACCTGGTGTAGGTGAAGGGAAGAGACTGATTGTTTGGGAATACCACGGTGTAGATGAAGGGAAGAGACTGATTGTTTGGGAATATCTGTGTAGATGAGGGGAAGAGACTGATTGTTTGGGAATATCTGGTGTAGATGAACGGGAAGAGACTGATTGTTTGGGAATACCTGGTGTAGATGAAGGGAAGAGACTGATTGTTTGGGAATACCTGGTGTAGATGAAGGGGAAGAGACTGATTGTTTGGGAATACCTGGTGTAGATGAAGGGGAAGAGACTGATTGTTTGGGAATACCTGGTGTAGATGAAGGGAAGAGACTGATTGTTTGGGAATACCTGGTGTAGATGAGGGGAAGAGACTGATTGTTTGGGAATACCTGGTGTAGATGAAGGGGAAGAGACTGATTGTTTGGGAATATCTGGTGTAGATGAAGGGAAAGAGACTGATTGTTTGGGAATACCTGGTGTAGATGAAGGGGAAGAGACTGATTGTTTGGGAATACCTGGTGTAGATGAAGGGAAGAGACTGATTGTTTGGGAATATCTGGTGTAGATGAAGGGAAGAGACTGATTGTTTGGGAATACCTGGTGTAGATGAAGGGAAGAGACTGATTGTTTGGGAATATCTGGTGTAGATGAAGGGAAGAGACTGATTGTTTGGGAATACCTGGTGTAGATAAGGGGAAGAGACTGATTGTTTGGGAATACCTGGTGTAGATGAGGGGAAGAGACTGATTGTTTGGGAATACCTGGTGTAGATGAGGAAGAGACTGATTGTTTGGGAATACCTGGTGTAGATGAAGGGGAAGATACTGATTGTTTGGGAATACCTGGTGTAGATGAGGGAAGAGACTGATTGTTTGGGAATACCTGGTGTAGATGAAGGGGAAGAGACTGATTGTTTGGGAATATCTGGTGTAGATGAAGGGGAAGAGACTGATTGTTTGGGAATATCTGGTGTAGATGAAGGGGAAGAGACTGATTGTTTGGGAATATCTGGTGTAGATGAAGGGGAAGAGACTGATTGTTTGGGAATATCTGGTGTAGATGAACGGGAAGAGACTGATTGTTTGGGAATATCTGGTGTAGATGAACGGGAAGAGACTGATTGTTTGGGAATACCTGGTGTAGATGAAGGGAAGAGACTGATTGTTTGGGAATACCTGGTGTAGATGAAGGGGAAGAGACTGATTGTTTGGGAATACCTGGTGTAGATGAAGGGAAGAGACTGATTGTTTGGGAATACCTGGTGTAGATGAACGGGAAGAAACTGATTGTTTGGGAATACCACGGTGTAGATGAAGGGAAGAGACTGATTGTTTGGGAATACCTGGTGTAGATGAAGGGGGAGACTGATTGTTTGGGAATATCTGGTGTAGATGAAGGAAGAGACTGATTGTTTGGGAATATCTGGTGTAGATGAAGGGGAAGAGACTGATTGTTTGGGAATACCTGGTGTAGATGAGGGAAGAGACTGATTGTTTGGGAATACCTGGTGTAGATGAACGGAAGAGACTGATTGTTTGGGAATATCTGGTGTAGGTGAAGGGGAAGAGACTGATTGTTTGGGAATACCTGTGTAGATGAAGGGAAGAGACTGATTGTTTGGGAATACCTGGTGTAGATGAGGGGAAAGACTGATTGTTTGGGAATACCACGGTGTAGATGAAGGGGAAGAGACTGATTGTTTGGGAATATCTGGTGTAGATGAAGGGGAAGAGACTGATTGTTTGGGAATACCTGGTGTAGATGAAGGGAAGAGACTGATTGTTTGGGAATACCTGGTGTAGGTGAAGGAAGAGACTGATTGTTTGGGAATATCTGGTGTAGATGAGGGGAAGAGACTGATTGTTTGGGAATATCTGGTGTAGATGAAGGGGAAGAGACTGATTGTTTGGGAATACCTGGTGTAGATGAAGGGAAGAGACTGATTGTTTGGGAATACCTGGTGTAGGTGAAGGGAAGAGACTGATTGTTTGGGAATACCACGGTGTAGATGAAGGGGAAGAGACTGATTATTTGGGAATATCTGGTGTAGATGAAGGGGAAGAGACTGATTGTTTGGGAATATCTGGTGTAGATGAAGGAAAGAGACTGATTGTTTGGGAATACCTGGTGTAGATGAAGGGAAGAGACTGATTGTTTGGGAATACCTGTAGATGAAGGGAAGAGACTGATTGTTTGGGAATATCTGGTGTAGATGAGGGGGAAGAGACTGATTGTTTGGGGGAATATCTGGTGTAGATGAACGGGAAGAGACTGATTGTTTGGGAATACCTGGTGTAGATGAAGGGGAAGAGACTGATTGTTTGGGAATACCTGGTGTAGATGAACGGGAAGAGACTGATTGTTTGGGAATACCTGGTGTAGATTAAGGGAAGAGACTGATTGTTTGGGAATACCTGGTGTAGATGAAGGGGAAGAGACTGATTGTTTGGGAATACCTGGTGTAGATGAAGGGGAAGAGACTGATTGTTTGGGAATACCTGGTGTAGATGAGGAAGAGACTGATTGTTTGGGAATACCTGGTGTAGATGAAGGGGAAGAGACTGATTGTTTGGGAATATCTGGTGTAGATGAAGGGAAAGAGACTGATTGTTTGGGAATACCTGGTGTAGATGAAGGGAAGAGACTGATTGTTTGGGAATACCTGGTGTAGATGAAGGGGAAGAGACTGAATATCTGTTTGAAGGGGAAGAATATCTGGGTGTAGATGAAGGGGAAGAGACTGATTGTTTGGGAATACCTGGTGTAGATGAAGGAAGAGACTGATTGTTTGGGAATACCTGGTGTAGATGAAGGGAAGAGACTGATTGTTTGGGAATACCTGGTGTAGATGAAGGGGAAGAGACTGATTGTTTGGGAATACCTGGTGTAGATGAGGGGGAAGAGACTGATTGTTTGGGAATACCTGGTGTAGATGAGGGGAAGAGACTGATTGTTTGGGAATACCTGGTGTAGATGAGGGGAAGAGACTGATTGTTTGGGAATACCTGGTGTAGATGAAGGGAAGATACTGATTGTTTGGGAATACCTGGTGTAGATGAGGGGAAGAGACTGATTGTTTGGGAATACCTGGTGTAGATGAAGGGGAAGAGACTGATTGTTTGGGAATATCTGGTGTAGATGAAGGGGAAGAGACTGATTGTTTGGGAATATCTGGTGTAGATGAAGGGAAGAGACTGATTGTTTGGGAATATCTGGTGTAGATGAAGGGGAAGAGACTGATTGTTTGGGAATATCTGGTGTAGATGAACGGGAAGAGACTGATTGTTTGGGAATATCTGGTGTAGATGAACGGGAAGAGACTGATTGTTTGGGAATACCTGGTGTAGATGAAGGGGAAGAGACTGATTGTTTGGGAATACCTGGTGTAGATGAAGGGAAGAGACTGATTGTTTGGGAATACCTGGTGTAGGTGAAGGGGAAGAGACTGATTGTTTGGGAATACCACGGTGTAGATGAAGGGGAAGAGACTGATTATTTGGGGAATATCTGGTGTAGATGAAGGGAAGAGACTGATTGTTTGGGAATACCTGGTGTAGATGAAGGGGAAGAGACTGATTGTTTGGGAATACCTGGTGTAGATGAAGGGGAAGAGACTGATTGTTTGGGAATACCTGGTGTAGATGAAGGGAAGAGACTGATTGTTTGGGGGAATATCTGGTGTAGATGAAGGGGAAGAGACTGATTGTTTGGGAATACCTGGTGTAGATGAAGGGAAGAGACTGATTGTTTGGGAATATCTGGTGTAGATGAAGGGAAGAGACTGATTGTTTGGGAATACCTGGTGTAGATGAAGGGAAGAGACTGATTGTTTGGGAATACCTGGTGTAGGTGAAGGGAAGAGACTGATTGTTTGGGAATATCTGGTGTAGATGAAGGGAAGAGACTGATTGTTTGGGAATACCTGGTGTAGGTGAAGGGAAGAGACTGATTGTTTGGGAATACCTGGTGTAGATGAAGGGGAAGAGACTGATTGTTTGGGAATATCTGGTGTAGATGAGGGGAAGAGACTGATTGTTGGGGAATATCTGGTGTAGATGAACAGGGGGAAGAGACTGATTGTTTGGGAATACCTGGTGTAGATGAAGGGAAGAGACTGATTGTTTGGGAATACCTGGTGTAGATGAAGGGAAAGACTGATTGTTTGGGAATACCTGGTGTAGATGAAGGGAAGAGACTGATTGTTTGGGAATACCTGGTGTAGATGAAGGGAAGAGACTGATTGTTTGGGAATACCTGGTGTAGATGAGGGGAAGAGACTGATTGTTTGGGAATACCTGGTGTAGATGAAGGGAAGAGACTGATTGTTTGGGAATATCTGGTGTAGATGAAGGGAAGAGACTGATTGTTTGGGAATACCTGGTGTAGATGAAGGGGAAGAGACTGATTGTTTGGGAATACCTGGTGTAGATGAAGGGGAAGAGACTGATTGTTTGGGAATATCTGGTGTAGATGAAGGGGAAGAGACTGATTGTTTGGGAATACCTGGTGTAGATGAAGGGGAAGAGACTGATTGTTTGGGAATACCTGGTGTAGGTGAAGGGGAAGAGACTGATTGTTTGGGAATATCTGGTGTAGATGAGGGAAGAGACTGATTGTTTGGGAATATCTGGTGTAGATGAAGGGGAAGAGACTGATTGTTTGGGAATACCTGGTGTAGATGAAGGGAAGAGACTGATTGTTTGGGAATACCTGGTGTAGGTGAAGGAAGAGACTGATTGTTTGGGAATACCACGGTGTAGATGAAGGGAAGAGACTGATTATTTGGGAATATCTGGTGTAGATGAAGGGGAAGAGACTGATTGTTTGGGAATATCTGGTGTAGATGAAGGAAAGAGACTGATTGTTTGGGAATACCTGGTGTAGATGAAGGGGAAGAGACTGATTGTTTGGGAATACCTGGTGTAGATGAAGGGAAGAGACTGATTGTTTGGGAATATCTGGTGTAGATGAGGGGAAGAGACTGATTGTTTGGGAATATCTGGTGTAGATGAACGGGAAGAGACTGATTGTTTGGGAATACCTGGTGTAGATGAAGGAAGAGACTGATTGTTTGGGAATACCTGGTGTAGATTAAGGGAAGAGACTGATTGTTTGGGAATACCTGGTGTAGATGAAGGGGAAGAGACTGATTGTTTGGGAATACCTGGTGTAGATGAAGGGAAGAGACTGATTGTTTAGGAATACCTGGTGTAGATGAGGGGGAAGAGACTGATTGTTTGGGAATACCTGGTGTAGATGAAGGAAGAGACTGATTGTTTGGGAAT
Organism: Oncorhynchus keta; assembly: GCF_023373465.1. NCBI lineage: Eukaryota > Metazoa > Chordata > Actinopteri > Salmoniformes > Salmonidae > Oncorhynchus > Oncorhynchus keta. The sequence continues at coordinate 49,858,321 of NC_068445.1, read as the reverse complement.
ATCTGGTGTAGATGAAGGAAAGAGACTGATTGTTTGGGAATACCTGGTGTAGATGAAGGGAAGAGACTGATTGTTTGGGAATACCTGGTGTAGATGAAGGGGAAGAGACTGATTGTTTGGGAATATCTGGTGTAGATGAAGGGAAAGACTGATTGTTTGGGAATACCTGGTGTAGATGAAGGGAAGAGACTGATTGTTTGGGAATACCTGGTGTAGATGAGGGGGAAGAGACTGATTGTTTGGGAATACCTGGTGTAGATGAAGGGAAGAGACTGATTGTTTGGGAATACCTGGTGTAGATGAAGGGAAGAGACTGATTGTTTGGGAATACCTGGTGTAGATGAGGGGGAAAGACTGATTGTTTGGGAATACCTGGTGTAGATGAGGGAAGAGACTGATTGTTTGGGAATACCTGGTGTAGATGAGGGGAAGAGACTGATTGTTTGGGAATACCTGGTGTAGATGAAGGGAAGATACTGATTGTTTGGGAATACCTGGTGTAGATGAGGGGGAAGAGACTGATTGTTTGGGAATACCTGGTGTAGATGAAGGGGAAGAGACTGATTGTTTGGGAATATCTGGTGTAGATGAAGGGAAGAGACTGATTGTTTGGGAATATCTGGTGTAGATGAAGGGGAAGAGACTGATTGTTTGGGAATATCTGGTGTAGATGAAGGGAAGAGACTGATTGTTTGGGAATATCTGGTGTAGATGAACGGGAAGAGACTGATTGTTTGGGAATATCTGGTGTAGATGAACGGGAAGAGACTGATTGTTTAGGAATACCTGGTGTAGATGAAGGGAAGAGACTGATTGTTTGGGAATACCTGGTGTAGATGAAGGGAAGAGACTGATTGTTTGGGAATACCTGGTGTAGGTGAAGGGGAAAAGAGACTGATTGTTTGGGAATACCACGGTGTAGATGAAGGGAAAGACTGATTATTTGGGAATATCTGGTGTAGATGAAGGGAAGAGACTGATTGTTTGGGAATACCTGGTGTAGATGAAGGGAAGAGACTGATTGTTTGGGAATACCTGGTGTAGATGAAGGGAAGAGACTGATTGTTTGGGAATACCTGGTGTAGATGAAGGGGAAGAGACTGATTGTTTGGGAATATCTGGTGTAGATGAAGGGAAGAGACTGATTGTTTGGGAATACCTGGTGTAGATGAAGGGAAGAGACTGATTGTTTGGGAATACCTGGTGTAGATGAAGGGAAGAGACTGATTGTTTGGGAATACCTGGTGTAGATGAAGGGGAAGAGACTGATTGTTTGGGAATACCTGGTGTAGGTGAAGGGAAGAGACTGATTGTTTGGGAATATCTGGTGTAGATGAAGGGAAGAGACTGATTGTTTGGGAATACCTGGTGTAGGTGAAGGGGAAGAGACTGATTGTTTGGGAATACCACGGTGTAGATGAAGGGGAAGAGACTGATTGTTTGGGAATATCTGGTGTAGATGAGGGGGAAGAGACTGATTGTTTGGGAATATCTGGTGTAGATGAACGGGAAAGACTGATTGTTTGGGAATACCTGGTGTAGATGAAGGGGAAGAGACTGATTGTTTGGGAATACCTGGTGTAGATGAAGGGGAAGAGACTGATTGTTTGGGAATACCTGGTGTAGATGAAGGGGAAGAGACTGATTGTTTGGGAATACCTGGTGTAGATGAAGGGAAGAGACTGATTGTTTGGGAATACCTGGTGTAGATGAGGGGAAGAGACTGATTGTTTGGGAATACCTGGTGTAGATGAAGGGGAAGAGACTGATTGTTTGGGAATATCTGGTGTAGATGAAGGGAAAGAGACTGATTGTTTGGGAATACCTGGTGTAGATGAAGGGAAGAGACTGATTGTTTGGGAATACCTGGTGTAGATGAAGGAAGAGACTGATTGTTTGGGAATATCTGGTGTAGATGAAGGGAAGAGACTGATTGTTTGGGAATACCTGGTGTAGATGAAGGGGAAGAGACTGATTGTTTGGGAATATCTGGTGTAGATGAAGGGAAGAGACTGATTGTTTGGGAATACCTGGTGTAGATGAGGGGAAGAGACTGATTGTTTGGGAATACCTGGTGTAGATGAGGGGAAGAGACTGATTGTTTGGGAATACCTGGTGTAGATGAGGGAAGAGACTGATTGTTTGGGAATACCTGGTGTAGATGAAGGGAAGATACTGATTGTTTGGGAATACCTGGTGTAGATGAGGGGAAGAGACTGATTGTTTGGGAATACCTGGTGTAGATGAAGGGGAAGAGACTGATTGTTTGGGAATATCTGGTGTAGATGAAGGGGAAGAGACTGATTGTTTGGGAATATCTGGTGTAGATGAAGGGAAGAGACTGATTGTTTGGGAATATCTGGTGTAGATGAAGGGAAGAGACTGATTGTTTGGGAATATCTGGTGTAGATGAACGGGAAGAGACTGATTGTTTGGGAATATCTGGTGTAGATGAACGGGAAGAGACTGATTGTTTGGGAATACCTGGTGTAGATGAAGGGGAAGAGACTGATTGTTTGGGAATACCTGGTGTAGATGAAGGGAAGAGACTGATTGTTTGGGAATACCTGGTGTAGATGAAGGGAAGAGACTGATTGTTTGGGAATACCTGGTGTAGATGAACGGGGAAGAAACTGATTGTTTGGGAATACCACGGTGTAGATGAAGGGAAGAGACTGATTGTTTGGGAATACCTGGTGTAGATGAAGGGGAGACTGATTGTTTGGGAATATCTGGTGTAGATGAAGGGAAGAGACTGATTGTTTGGGAATATCTGGTGTAGATGAAGGGGAAGAGACTGATTGTTTGGGAATACCACGGTGTAGATGAGGGGAAGAGACTGATTGTTTGGGAATACCTGGTGTAGATGAACGGGAAGAGACTGATTGTTTGGGAATATCTGGTGTAGGTGAAGGAAGAGACTGATTGTTTGGGAATACCTGGTGTAGATGAAGGGGAAGAGACTGATTGTTTGGGAATACCTGGTGTAGATGAGGGGGAAGAGACTGATTGTTTGGGAATACCACGGGGTGTAGATGAAGGGGAAGAGACTGATTGTTTGGGAATATCTGGTGTAGATGAAGGGGAAGAGACTGATTGTTTGGGAATACCTGGTGTAGATGAAGGGGAAGAGACTGATTGTTTGGGAATACCTGGTGTAGGTGAAGGAAGAGACTGATTGTTTGGGAATATCTGGTGTAGATGAGGGGAAGAGACTGATTGTTTGGGAATATCTGGTGTAGATGAAGGGGAAGAGACTGATTGTTTGGGAATACCTGGTGTAGATGAAGGGGAAGAGACTGATTGTTTGGGAATACCTGGTGTAGGTGAAGGGGAAGAGACTGATTGTTTGGGGAATACCACGGTGTAGATGAAGGGAAGAGACTGATTATTTGGGAATATCTGGTGTAGATGAAGGGGAAGAGACTGATTGTTTGGGAATACCTGGTGTAGATGAAGGGAAGAGACTGATTGTTTGGGAATACCTGGTGTAGATGAAGGGAAGAGACTGATTGTTTGGGAATACCTGGTGTAGATGAAGGGGAAAGACTGATTGTTTGGGAATATCTGGTGTAGATGAAGGGGAAGAGACTGATTGTTTGGGAATACCTGGTGTAGATGAAGGGAAGAGACTGATTGTTTGGGAATACCTGGTGTAGATGAAGGGGAAGAGACTGATTGTTTGGGAATACCTGGTGTAGATGAAGGGGAAGAGACTGATTGTTTGGGAATACCTGGTGTAGGTGAAGGAAGAGACTGATTGTTTGGGAATATCTGGTGTAGATGAAGGGAAGAGACTGATTGTTTGGGAATACCTGGTGTAGGTGAAGGGGAAGAGACTGATTGTTTGGGAATACCACGGTGTAGATGAAGGGAAGAGACTGATTGTTTGGGAATATCTGGTGTAGATGAGGGGAAGAGACTGATTGTTTGGGAATATCTGGTGTAGATGAACGGGAAGAGACTGATTGTTTGGGAATACCTGGTGTAGATGAAGGGGAAGAGACTGATTGTTTGGGAATACCTGGTGTAGATGAAGGGAAGAGACTGATTGTTTGGGAATACCTGGTGTAGATGAAGGGAAGAGACTGATTGTTTGGGAATACCTGGTGTAGATGAAGGGAAGAGACTGATTGTTTGGGAATACCTGGTGTAGATGAGGGGAAGAGACTGATTGTTTGGGAATACCTGGTGTAGATGAAGGGGAAGAGACTGATTGTTTGGGAATATCTGGTGTAGATGAAGGGAAAGAGACTGATTGTTTGGGAATACCTGGTGTAGATGAAGGGAAGAGACTGATTGTTTGGGAATACCTGGTGTAGATGAGGGGAAGAGACTGATTGTTTGGGAATACCTGGTGTAGATGAAGGGGAAGAGACTGATTGTTTGGGAATACCTGGTGTAGATGAAGGGAAGAGACTGATTGTTTGGGAATACCTGGTGTAGATGAGGGGAAGAGACTGATTGTTTGGGAATACCTGGTGTAGATGAGGGGGAAGAGACTGATTGTTTGGGAATACCTGGTGTAGATGAGGGGGAAGAGACTGATTGTTTGGGAATACCTGGTGTAGATGAAGGGAAAGATACTGATTGTTTGGGAATACCTGGTGTAGATGAGGGGAAAGACTGATTGTTTGGGAATACCTGGTGTAGATGAAGGGAAGAGACTGATTGTTTGGGAATACCACGGTGTAGATGAAGGGGAAAGAGACTGATTGTTTGGGAATATCTGGTGTAGATGAAGGGGAAGTAATGAAGGGAAGAGACTGATTGTTTAGGAATACCTGGTGTAGATGAAGGGGAAGAGACTGGTGTTTAGGAATACCTGGTGTAGGTGAAGGGAAAGACTGGTGTTTAGGAATATCTGGTGTAGATGAGGGGAAGAGACTGATTGTTTGGGAATATCTGGTGTAGATGAAGGAAAGACTGATTGTTTGGGA